>NW_013531688.1:842490-845511 GCF_000836235.2 Papilio xuthus
CGCTCGAGCGCGCGCAGATCGAGCCAGGCCTCGCGCGTCTGCAGCCAGGCGTGCGCCGCGCACTTGTCCACTGACAGCCGCTTGCGTTGCTTCACTTGCAGCAAGTTGTTAATCAAGTCGATCGCTAAACAAAAATAAATGATCCTCTTTATTTTGAGTCTATGAATTTGATAGTAGTATTATATGTACAATTTTAACAGACTTTGCGACCTAGTCCATTGTCATCATCGTCTTTTAAAACAAAACAAGTTTTTAAATTCTTGTTTATTACAAAACGTACTGTATAGCTTGAATATACGTGGTTTTGGAAATATGGGAATGGCAAAGAGAGCCGGACCATAGAGTGACTGGTCATATGTCTGTATGTATGTGTGTTCGTAGTGCATACCTTCAGCGGAGATTTCTCTCCAGGGTGTGGGTGGATACATGAAGGCTGCGTTCTGTATCTGCTCGTTGATGTCCTCGTCCTCGTTGAAGGGGAATGTGCCAGATAACGACACGTATACGATGACACCCACAGACCACATGTCTAGAGATCTGTTGTAGCCCTTGTTGCGAAGCACCTCCGGGGCTAATATACAATATTATATTTATAACTCGTAGTTAAATTATTTTAACTTTTAGGTTAACTTTCTATACTTTATTATTTATTCTTAGTTTTGAAATAAAAACAAGAAATATGTTCTAACTTAACTTAAACCTCTTTTCCACTGACAGCTACTGCAGTCGCGTTATGTCTCAGAGGCAAAGGGGTCTAAATATACAAAATGACTCACCAAGATATGCAGGTGTGCCAACAACAGATCGCCTGAAGGACTTCTCCCCAATGATCCTGGCGAAGCCGAAGTCACACAACTTGACCTGCGGGAACTCATCGTCCGAGGACAGGAGCACGTTCTCCGGCTTCAAGTCGCAGTGCACGATGTTCTTCTCGTGCAGGTGCTTTAGTGCTACTAAGATCTGGAAGAATACAAGAGACATATATTGTTGTAAATAAAAAAAAATAGATTAATAAAATACTCATTTGATACAAGTTTGACGTTTAATAGGTAAGACAAATGTCAAAATGACATTAGTGTCAAAAATTTTATGTTTTATAAAATTAAAATTAGTTTTTGTTAAAATGTTAATTATTTTTATTTTATCTAAAACAAATCAAACATAAAGCTTTTTCAGTAAATAATTTAATTTCAACTACAAAAATTAATAACAATTTATTTTTTCATAAAAGAAAGTATTTAGCGAATTTATTCTATACTAGCTGTTGCCCGCGACTCCGTCCACTTGGAAATAAAAAAAACTAACTTATGTGTTATTCTAGCGTATGTATATCCATTGAGTCGTTCTGGATCCATCCATCCAAACATTCGCATTTATAATATTAGTAAGATCCCTTAACATACTTGCTTAAGTAATTATAACTGCCATTTACCTGTGCCACTAAGAATTTAGTGATCCTCTCCGTAAGTCTCCCCTTTTCGTGTGAGAGTATCATCTCCAGCATATCTCCCTTCAGCTTCTCCATCACCACAAATATCCTCTCTGGAGTCTCGAACATTCTCTCCAAGTTGACAACGCCTGGATGTGACAAGTTCTGCAGGATGGCGACTTCGTTCTTCAATTGTGCTTCTTGTTTTGTTGGGAAACGGAGTTTGTCTATCACCTGTGGATTTCATAAAAAAAAATTATCGCTTTTATTTGTTTTTTTTTTTTTATTTATTTATATTAGTTTTAATTATTAAATTCAAGATATAGTGTGTTGAGTTTTGTACTACTTCTACTTTCGAGTGTAGTTCTATATGCTAGAATGACCATAGACAAACTACATTCATTTCGCTAAAATCCAAAGATTCAAAATATTTTTTTTATCTATTATTGTCTAATATCACTTTCTTTTATGTTACAATTGTCAGAAAATAACAAAAACATGATTCACGCCCGTAAACCAGAAGGGTAGGCAGGGACAATCCAGACCTCCATTTTGGAATGGTCCTACATAAATGAAAGAATAAAATAGCGCAGTTTTTTTGAGAGAGAGACAAACGTATAGGAAATGTTTGTCTCGCTCTTACGTTACCATGTACGGAATTTGACGTTTTTCTATTATTTTGAATGATGAAAAATAGAGAAGAACATAAATATCAGTATTACCTTAATGGCGACAGGTCTCTGAGTGCGGCGATGCAGTCCGCCGTACACGATGCCGAACTGTCCGGAGCCGAGCACCTCGTCCGGGTAGATCTGGTAGAGCTGCGCCATCTCCGCCGCGCGCCCCGCCCGCCCCGCACCGCCCCCCGACACGCCCGCGCCCTCCCCCTCGCCCTCCACGCCCTCCTCCGCCTCCGCACCGCCCGCACTCTCCTCCGCTACCATCATAACATGGCAATTATAATTATGTTATACCCTATTTTTTTTTCTTATGGTGAATAACGAGCAAGCGACCACCTGAATTTCCATTTGGCCATTCGCCGAATTGCACATGCGTTGTGTACTTTTAATTGACGAAGAATGAAAAGCACAGAAAGTGGATATTTCCCCTTTATCAGCATCCCCTCTTCCGTCAAGTCCATTTTCCCTTCCCGTACCTACCTGATAATAAAATGGAAGAGAAAGGAGGCTTAAATTGGGCTTCCGGCATACTCTACAGAGGAAACGTGAAATTACTTCCACTTGAGGCGTGTGTTTTGTGTGGTCGGGGTATATAGCACCAGTCGATCGGAACAACGGCAATTTTAAATTTTATATACATACTAGCTATCACCCGCGACTCTGTCCGCCCTGTATTAAAAAAATAACTTGTAGCCTATGTATTCTTCTATACTATGTTCTATATGTATGCCAAATTTCATCGAGATCCGATCAGTCGTTCTGGAGATACCTTCAAACAAACATTTATCCATCCATCCATTTATAATATTAATAAGATAAGATATGAAGTATGTATGTGGTGTTACCTGAGCGATGTGTGACCGGCATGAGCGCCTGACGCACAGCAGTCTCCCAGGAGCGGGCGAGGTAGGC
>NW_013531688.1:848442-977829 GCF_000836235.2 Papilio xuthus
ATGTATTATAAACCTTTGCCGTTAGTTTAATTATTCCCAGTGACGAGATCAGCAAGCCGCCTTACCAACGAATCATCACGCGAGGCGTGGCTGTGCGTGGAACTGCGCGAGGGGCTGCGAGGCGCTCCAGATGCGCGCCGTGCGGGTGCTCCGCCCCCTGCACTGGTGCCGACAGGAGCTTCGCAGTTAGATGGCACTTTGACAGCACATCGCTTGTGATAGTTCAAGCCGCACCCTGCAATTGTTAATGGTAGGTCCTATAGTCCTGAACTATAGTATGACTGCAAAAGTGTGCCGTAAGGCGATCTGTTTTTAATTTTTTTTAATGAATACGTAAGAAATGGCCATAATATTTTTTTTCATTTATTAGCAACAGTATAGTATCCTTACAGGATAAATGTTACGTTAGTTGATAGACATATTTATTCAAACAGTACCATTTTTTGTTATTTATAGATAGAATCATGTTACCTTCACACTTGAGCCCCTGCCGGACGAGACCGAAGAGCATTTCACCGCAGAAATCACAGAATGTGGGCGCCTTGTAGGAATGCACGGCGAGCGCGTGCGGCCGTGGTATAGGCGCGCTCTCCGCGCCCTCGCCATCACATAACAACGCTGCTGGTAAATAACTTATTGTGAATAATATATCAAAAAGGTTTTATTGAAAAAAAAAATGGGTTGGCTATCACAGTCAGAGGAAGAACACAACTGTGAACAAAAAATGACACCAAACTCGTCAAAATTCAGTCGTTAAGACTTAAGATTAAGACTAAGATTATTGGTTGAAGTAACGTGAATAAAATTATTTGAATTAAGACATATAGTTTGTTTTTTATAATATGTAAGAAATCTTTTATCCAAATCAAGTTTCGAAAAACATTTATCTTACTTATATAAATACGATAGTTTAGATGGATGGATGGATGTTTGTTCGAAGGTATCTCCGGAAAGGCTTACCGGATTTTGATGAAATTCGGCACACATGTGAACATAATGAACACATAAGCAACTTGTTAATTTTTTTATTCCGCGCGAACGGAGTCGCGGGCGACTGCTAGTAGATTTAAAAGGGCTATCACAAAAAACTTAATAACAGAACAAAGAAGTTTAATATCTTACGGTTAGCCGTGAGTACTATTTCCACGAGGGTCTCGTCAGTGATGTCTGATGCGGAGTTGACGAGCTGCAGCACGTTGGGAGAGCAGTAGTCATGTCGGAAGAGCAGGATACGATCTGGCAGACGGTTCAACCCATTGTCCGGGATCTAGAAGAGATAAACGATACGATCACTATTTGCTTATTTGGACTACGAGTTGTTTGTAGAATTGACTCTTAGAATCCTTTTTCAATTATCATCAGAGATGACGATTACACTTTGGTCTCAGAAACCAACGTTAGTCAATTTTCATGATATTATTTTATACCGTGGTAGCCGAAGATGCTTAGTTGGTAATCAATCAGTCAGAAGAGACGGCAAATTAGTGGAAGTCTTTCTAAACTAGATCTAAAATGTCTGGAGCAGTGAGAGTACTGGTCACGTGGAGAGGTGCGATGTGATAGATGGTAATCGTCATTCATACCTTTTCGTGCACAAACTTGACGGCGAGGTCCTTAAGATGGGCGAGGGTGAGGGCGTGCGCGGGCGCGGAGGCCACGTCGCGCAGCACGCCCAGCTGGAACATGAACGTCACCTCGTCCTCCATCTCCAGCTGCCAGCCGCGTGCCCTCGCCGCACGCCTGTACAAACAACATTTACAAAGATTAGATACCTCAGAGTGGTTTAATGGTCAGTTATGAATCCTTTAGTGTAGATTTCCCTTCCTAACTGCTGCACTTAACATTGTCTCCTTAAATGTAGATTTGGTTTGATTCAACTAAGAAACAGTTTTTACACAAAATTTTATCAAAGAAAGCCTTTACATGATAGACTAATGTCAAAGTGCATCTGAATTTGGTTAGGTACTTTTTAATCTAGAAATATAAATAGCAATAAAGTGATAATTTATATCAAAGAAAACATGACCTTATTTTTGTCAATAATTTACAGGTTAAATATTTACGCCGAATTTTAAGATAATATCGTACCTATTTACTTTCTTCTTTCATAATTTATGTAACGGGGAGTTTATCTTATATATAAAATTCTTATGTCACAATGTTATTTAATATACTCCTCAGAATCGGCTTGACCGATTTTGATTAAATTTTATATGCATATTCAGTAGGTGTAAGCATCGGCTATTATCTATAATTTAATCTCGCGCGGAGTCGTGGGCGACAGCTACATGTTAACACGTACAGTGCCTCGGATTCGCAAGTTCATTTGATTACGAGAAAATCGTAGCACGTAACGTGTTAAGTACTGTTACATTTTATATGGGATTCTAAAAAGATGTACATTTATCAATACAGGCTGAGGCTTAGCATAATTAAATAAGCACATGTCAGTCACCCTTTAAGCCTTTCTACGTAATTTTACATTGTTTTGTTACACAAATGAGCACTCAGGATATTACAACAAAACTAGCTGTTCCCCTCTACTCCGTCCATGCGGAAAAAACTTAATACAAAGTAGCTTATTTGTACTTCCAGAATATTTTATACATCTATGCCAAATTAAAGAGAGATTCGTTTAGCCGTTCTGGAGATACCTTATCACAAACCATCCATCCATCCATCTAGAGAGTTGCATTTATTTTAGTAAGAAGTAAGATTATACAACATAAAGAATATCGTACCAATACCAATATTTATTAATGAAATTGTTTAATTAAACGGAAATGTTCTTTAGTACATTGTCCGTGTTAATTAAAGAAAAGTACGAAGAAAGACGTCATGGGAACGGCTAACAGCATATATTTGTCATCGATTGAGAACGCCGCCCATTTAAAATTTACCTATGCAAAATTGTAGACTCTGTATTACAATCTGGACTTATATATTCAATGATGAATCTTTCCAAAATGCCAAAAAAACGTGTCATATAGCGAATGAATTCATTTAATACGGTATGAATAGATTCGATGTATATTGTTAAACAAATTTGTTTTAAGCAAATAAGATTGTAGTACCGCGGAACAATATTGTACACGCGCAAATTTACAAGGGCATCTGATTATAAGGTACTTATCAAAAAATACTTTGCACGTGGAACAGCTTTATAAAGGATATCATTAGGTTAATTACTTGTTTTCACTCGATGCATTAATCTTTATTGCATTCGAACGATATGATTTGTAAAGAAAAATAACAACAATATGGCTCATCATCAGCTCACTATACGTCCCCTACGGTTTGGAGCCTACCCTAAGTTAAGGGTGATTAGGCCATAGTCAACACTGGCCCAGTGCGGGTTGGTTGACTTCACACATATCTTTGAATTTCTTCTCAGATATGTTGCATCACGATGTTTTCCTTCACCGTAAGAACGTCAGATAAATGTATATATGTAAATCGGAAATCGAAAAACACATTGGTACATGGCGGGATTCGAACCCAGGACCTGCAGATTGCAATTCAAGTGCTTGACCCCTGAGCCACCGACGCTCTTATGGTTAGGATCATATAATCATGTCATAACCCCACACGAGTAAAATATAAAAATCAGAACACAGCATAAACAAATGCCGAATCGAATCGCAGTTAGTTTTTTTTATTTAATTATCTTTACAATTATTGTATCGGTTGTTAAATAAGACGACCTTTAAAATATCAATAACATTCACAAAACAAGGATAACTTTCTTCCAAACAAAAACAGACTTGGGTTATCGAAACAACTGCTTAAATTATATTTTTTCTGTAAAATAAACATATTATTTGGTCTCTTTTACGGCTATTTATTAACACTGGCAGGTAATATATTGTCGCTTTATAAATGAACTTAACTATTACAAAAGTAACAAATAATTTTAGAGAAATTTTATCTTGTCACGCCTGCACATGATTTATGACAAAAACAATAGTTTCGTCATACCTACGACATCGTGTAGCACAAACAAACAGTCGTAGGGGTCAAGGGGGCGCTACGCGCGCGTGTAGACCATCCCACCATATTATCTAGTTTCTGGCCCTCGTAAACATCAGCTCATACTGATCCTATGACATAATACGATTTAACGCTTATCTATATTATGATCTTACATAGAAAAAAATTGTATATTTCTCCATTATGTGATCTTAAACCACTGGATAGATTGTTATGGAATATCGTAAAATGTTCTATCACATCCAACCTACATTTATTCGGCTTTTACATCTCGGTCAACATTACCGTTGTATTGGACGAGTGAGGATACACCATTGGTTTATTGTCATCAAAGAACTGTTCAAAATATCCATAAATTCTTGCATAAAACCATGATTAGGATGTGCACAATGCACATAGCGACAGACGAAGCCAAATAAGCGTCACAACATTGTACGCAGAACTCGCGGAGCAACACTACCTGTCAGGGTTGCCACCTTTTCGGGCTGGACTTGTTCTTTGTGTTTATCCCAGGTATCACTGGAATATGAGGTGGATAGGTTGACACGGGACTGCGAAAGGATACTCTTATGGTTTTTATTATAAGATGGAAAACGAGGAAGCGGCTTCCTGAATACCGAAATAACGAAGCGACCGCTGCCCATGGACATCTGCAATTGCAGATGCGGTTCCTACCTTTAAACAACGGAGAAGAGACGTACAGAAATAAGATATTTCCTCTTCCTATATGTCCCTCCTTCAAATCCACTTAATCTCCCATTCTTTTCTTATAAGAAAATCACTCGTCTTTCTTCTAACAGCTAGTGTTTTTGTTTAAGTTTATTGATGGCAACCCTACTCGTAATCCTTTCTACAGGAAGTAACAAAGCACCGCGCGATAATGCTGTAATATATTACGAAGCTTTACAAATACGAAGCTTAGCGTTTTACATTGTATTTGTAGAAATTTCATTTCTTTATTTTTTTTGCTAATAAAGAGTCATTATTTGCGGAAGCCCTAGGAGTTACTTTTTGTGTTTTATGTATGTACAGAAATGTATTGTTATGTCTCTAAAAAAAAAACTTAATTAGTAGCCTGTGTTCTTCCAGAGTATGTTCTACATCTATGTTGAATTTCAACGAGGTCCATTCAACCATTCTCATTCATACCTTAAAACATCTATCCATCCAAACATTCGCATTTCAAATATAAAATAAGATAAGCTTTGAAATTTATAATTTAACCCTTGGATCTAGACATAAACAAGTAGCTACTTAGTGAGCGCGTGGACAAGACGCCACGTGGACAGCCTTTGATAACCCTAACCCTGCATCACTATCGGAAATCACATAGGGTTTCCTAGAGAACATTATATAAATATAACATTGTCTTTATTGTTAAGAGATCTGCCGTTCGTTTCTGAGATCAAAAACTGCGGATAAAACATATCGTCATCCCTTTCATTACCTTTGGCAAGACAAAGATGACGATATGTTTTAAACGGAGATTTTGGTCTCGGAAACATACGCCTAATCAGTAGTCTTTTATCAACAAATTCCTCGATGAAGGAACAAATAGTTAACACTGTTTGTTATTCTGAGTTTCCACAGCCGAAGCATATGTACAAACTCGTATTTTTATTAATTTATTATTTAGGAGAAAAGGATAGAAGTGTTTAGGCTGTAAAAACTTAAAGTAAGCATGCATTTTAAGTGTTGTTTTACAATAGTAGTTGCTAACCCATTGGTGGCTTAATATAAAAGCTTTGGCTTCCCTATATTATTTTCATAAAATTGAAGCTTATCAATTAACGTCATAATGACCTTGGTTTCATCACATTTGGTCCACGTGTCCATCTGTTTACTTTTACGAAACATTGTAATTTTCCTATTGCCGTCACCCAATTGTCATAGATAACAATATACCCTTAACCTTTGGCCCTTGAACACGTGGTGTGGTATCGCTTTTTGATGATGTGATTTTCAAAGGGACATAATATTATTAACAGTTGGTAAAAGTTGAGTTATCATTTCCATGTATTATTCTGCTGGATGCAAAGGAGCCAAATGAAAACCAGAGCAGGGCCTCTTGCCACACTTTTATTATAATTTTTGTTATAAATCTACGCTGTGTATTTTTCCTCTTTCTTCCATAATTGTGTAACTAATACGTTTCAACTTCTTCCTTTAGCAAGTGCATTCAGCAAGAGTTATGAAGAAATAGGTTAAAATGGTAAGGGCATGTTATGAGGGGCGAACAATCGCATGTGGCACGAACTTTAATTATGGATGTGTAGAGGGACACAGGTAGGGGTAGACTCAGGAAGAGATGGATGGATAGAGACAATGGTGACAAGATTAAGAAGGTATGAGTGAAAAGACGAAAGCAGATTAATATGGAGGACGAAACGTGCACAGACCCTATATGAGTTGGAGAAGGATGGGGAGATAAGATATAGTGGATTTACATTTGACCTTGGTACAACTCCTATTTATTTCTCGTAGGTTTCCATCGCTAAATATTCTTTTAAAAACATTTCCTTCTATATCATTATTAATATCTCTCGTTATAAATTACCATAGTAAAAGTGTTAAGACATTATATATTCAAACTGTTGCTAGTATAAACATTATGTCAGATATATGTTTACAATATTTCTCATTCACATAGGTGCTAAAGCAAGATTAAGGATTGAATCACACTAACACCAAATACGATTATTAAGCTAGAAAGTATAAAATGTTCCAAGACAAATGCTTTCACATAAAAGAAATAAAGATAGTTTGGATAGTTTTGATCCGACATCCTATCTTATTGCCAAACATGTAATGGCAATAGATACTTGCTAAATTCAATCTTTTACGCTGACAATTTATTATCTATTGTAAGTGGGATGCGAATTAAATTCTTTGACTATATGTTCATGGCCGATGTTTGAACAATGATGACCTCTTAGCGTTCAATCAGCTAGCCTACTGTCGTAAATCTCGGCCCTACAGGCATTTCTTAATATAAACACTGATATGATTCTTGGAATCCTTTACAATGATTTATAAACAAATTTCCCAAGTAACATCGAAAATGCCATTAGCCTTAATGGTTAAGGATAATATGGACCAACCATCAAGATCAACAAATAAGTAATCGTAGGTTCGAGTCCACGATTCGTCTGCCCTAAACCATATAACAAGTCTAAAGCATAGCTGTGAAATGATTCATCCTAGAGACATAAAGTACATGCAGATTACTGAATTGTAACAGGTTTAAATTAACTAAGGAAATTTATGGCGCTAAATAGATCGGGGCACAGACAAATTTTTATCGTTCAGATCGATGAAATACTCAAGAAGTGTGCTAAAAACACTATAAACCGATGCATATAAGCGTAGGTGAATTTAGAAGCAAGAGAAGTGTGTCAGAACATCGCCGAATGTAGGATCGTGGTGGAGTACTATCCCTCTGGGTTAAGAGCGTGAATCATAGTTATTTTTTTAATATTCAATTCGTTTGTATAAGACCATTTCTTTGTATCTTGTGGTGTGACGTCATAGGACATCATTGATAACTTGGGCCTACATTCGAGTGTCGGTCGCCACGTGTGACGCAAGCAATGTGTTATGATACCCGTGTTATGTGCACCGGCCTTACATTGTTTTCGTCAGATAACGTATAGTGAGATTATGGCAACATTGTAATACAAAACATCTGAGTAATAAACTGTTATAGATAAGTGGATATGAATTAGGTCTAAAATGTAAACATCATTTTGACGTGTATACAATCATAGAAATCAATATTGCCATTGGGAGCCCGAAACTAGATGCTATATCAAAACTTATTTTCATCCCTTTCATATTCTTCAAGGGAACAGAGACAACAATAATAATATTATATTTATTAATAAACAAGTGTTGATAACCACAACAAGGTCTTGTCTTGTCCATCCACGAGACGCCAACTGTTGGACATAGGCCTACCAAAGATCGCCCAATGACCGGTTCTTTGCTCTGCATCCAAGAGGTATTTTTCTGTATACATTTGCCTGTTGCATCTTAGAGCATTTGCTCGTCTACCACTTTCTTATACAAAATATATACTTATAAGATAATCGATACAAGGAAATTGTGAATAAAACAATGGAAAATTTGTGATCTCTTTGACCCGTACAGAAGTGCTATGCCGAATTTAATATACAATATAATTAAGTGTTAAGAAAAACATTTTTATTCTATTACTAAACTACACATTACGTATTACTTGTAAGACATTGATGGTTACACGTGGCATTACTCGCTGGAAATATTTTGTCTCGAGAGCTAATAGACAAAGCACTAAATAATAATCAAACATTGAGTAACGTTGCAAAGTTTTTAAAACATCGTATGTTATCACTTATAAAGCCAGACTGAATACTTAGGGATTATTTAAATAAACATTATGTTTTATTTATTTATAAAATCTGCACGAGTAATAATGAAACCCGTATGGACCTTTATTGAATCGTCAAAACGCGAAAGTAAAAAATACTAACAAATTTTCACTAATCTTAGTCTTAGTAATATAATATTATACATGTGAATGCTTATATGGATGGATCTTTGTTTGAAATTATCTGCCTAATGGCTGAACGGATCTCGATGAAATTTGGCATATATATATAGTGTGAAAGAACACATAGGCTAATACTTATGTTTTTTTAATCCCGCGTGGATGGAGTCGCGATCGACAGCTAGTAAGAAAATGCGAATGTTTAGTTGGATGGACGTTTGTTCGAAGGTATCTCCAGAAAGGCTCAACGGATCACGATGCTAAGTTTGTTTATATACCTATTGTTTGGAAGAAAATCCGAAACTGTGCTGATGTACTGGCGCAGCACTAGCCTTACTAAAATGTCGACGTTTATGTCCCCTTACAAATTCTGATACTTGACTTTATAACGAAAGCGCGCCAAAGGACTCTAACTAATAATGTCTAAAACTATACATGATTAAATTAGACAAATAAAAAATCTACTAAGCGAAGTTTCCTTATAGCCAAAATTAATCTCTGCGCTGATCATATGACCAAACTATTTATAATCTCAGTGACATAATAACCTCGGTTTCTATCGCGATTACAAAAATGAAAACATTACAGCATCTTATGCACTCCGTGTCATTGGCGTTGATTAAATTAATTAAAACAACAGAGATGCCCTCAGACCTCTAGACGATCCGTTATCGCGCCTGACGGTTCGAAATAGCACTGGTTCCTGGCGGTTTCTAACTAGACAAGGGTAATTCATGTAGGGGAGGGGAGGGTCTTTTTACCTGTGTTTCTTATCTTCATCCACTCTCTATCTACACTACTTTTATAAAAAGGAAAAGTATTTCTTTGTAACGAATGAAAACAAAAACTACTGGACTGATTTCAAAAATTCTTTCACCATTTCAATGGCTACATTCCTGGATACCGTAGACCATATTTAATACTAGCAGTCGCCCTCCAATCCGTCCGCATGGAATTAAAAAAAGTAGCCTATGTTTATCATGATCCGATGAACCGGAACTTTACTTTCTAACAAACATCCATACATACAAACATTCGCATTTATAATATTAGTAAGAAGTAAGATGTGGGTTAAGGGCAATCTTTAAAAGCATTTCGAATGCCTGTAGAAAATCAACCAGTATCAGTTGTGTTCGTCATTTGTCATCGTTTGAAAATTTGTACTGTACCTTTGCCTTTTTTTGTAAAAAAAAAACTTAAATGTGGACCAAAAAATGAGCAATTAATACGCCTGGAGCGTCCAAATGTCTCTTATTCCGTATAGAAACAGTGGGACGAGGTCATAATTATAATATCGTGCGAACTGTGATTACGCCTGGTCACATAAACAATAATATAATAATTCCCCAATATTTTGAATATATTCGTGATGCATTTTTTATAATCATCATGTATTGGAGTAATTACACTATCTCGAAGCACATAAGGAGCTGATTATATACATCGATATGTAGCATTTATATATTAAAATGTACCAGTCATCAAAATACAATTTAATGCCATTTACCATATAGAAAACAAAAGCGTCGGTGGCACACAAATTCATCCCAATCTTCAATCAATCAATCTGCAGGTCCTGGGTTCGAATCCCGCCATATGCCAATGTGTTTTTCGTCTTCAGATTACATATGTACATTTATCCGATGTTCTTACGGTGAAGAAAAACATCGAAATGCAACCTTCACATACCTTAGACGAAATTCAAAGATATGTGAAAAGTCAACCGACCCGCACAAGGCCAGCGTGGTTGACTATGGCTTTGTCACCCCTAACTTAGGTAGTAGGTAGGTAGGCTCGGAGCCCTTCAGTGGGAACGCATAGAGCTGATGATAATGACATAGAATTCTGCATTAACAAAAGTATGGAAACTGGTCATATTTGATTAAAAATATAAAAAAAAAACATGAACCCACGTCCCTTTGACTTTGAATCTGTGCAAATTTCATTGATAACAAAAAATAAAAAGGTATACGTAAAAAGTCCATAGAGTAACGAATGCTAGACAGTAAAATAAGAATGCGTCTGCAATGAACAGTATAAATCATTCGTGTCTACAGTCTGCAGATGATATAATCTATACGCCGTCTGCACTATTTTTTACTTCTTTGCCATTTGCTTTGTTTTATTATTTACATTTATTAGGCAAATTCGATTTGCCTATTTAAGCCGTAAACAAAATATCTAATAGTACTAAATCTCCAAGCATATTTTATAAAACCATTTTGAAGAAAAAAGATGATTTATTTTTCATTAGTAATTATTAATTTATGAAGTTAAATACGAAACAACTGGTCGTGAAATTTCTTGAACACAGATTTGTACTATACAATAAATATACTTGTGTACTGAATTGTGCATTCACACAACAAGAAAATCTTACAAATATTATAAATACGAAAGCATAGATGGATGTTTATTAAAAATCACCGGAACAGCTCAAACGAATTTTCCCAATCCGGTAATAATAACGAAGTAATGGCCCGAGCCGAGGTTCCTGAGGGAGCCCTCGAGCTTAGTTACTTTTAAACGAGGTTTAGGTTAAGTGCCATCTGCGCTCGGCCACCTCAAGCTCGGTGAAGCTGTAAATGCCTCCTCAAGGCAAACAGTGGCAATCAGTAAAAAAAAAACAATGAATCTTGATAAAATTTGACACAGATGTAGAACATACTTCAGAAGAACACACAAACTACTTACTAAGTTTTTTTTTATTCCGTACGGACGGTGTCGCGGGCGATACCTATTATTCAATAAGAAAATACCTTGAAAGCACAATATGTTTAAATTTAAAGTAAGAAATTGTCGATTTAAAAAAAATGGAGGTCATTTCGAGTTCATGATGATCTATAAAACAATAGCAACGGAGTATAGTAGAAAATAATAATAATAGGAGAGTACAACAGTTTAGTGGCTGTGAGCGAGTGCAATGACCCCGCGATCCGGATTGGCATTCGCGTGCTAAACTACCTCAGCTACTAACTACGATATCGTTGTCTTATAGCCCATTATACGAAAACTTTTTTTATTATTTTTTTCTTATAAAAGGCAGCAACAAGCACTCGGCCACCTGTATTCACTAAAATAGAGAAGTACAGCTGCTAGAATGAACAATTTCTATTCAAAGGATATTTTTCCCTTCCCATTCGATCCCTCAACCTATGAATCTTCCACTCTCCGTCCTCTCTGCGTCTAAATTTTGTACATTGATAAACGACAAATTTTTAATTATTTCATATTTTCATCAAAAAAATAAATTTGTAATTGAAAGTGGGCCTTGAAACTTAACAATAGATGTCTCCAAACGCATAATTTGTAAAATCTTGTTCTTTTGTCAGCTTGTTTGTAGATACGTCAGTGGCTTACAACCGATCCACAACATTTATAATGAAAATATTATCCATTTGGTTCAAATTTAACCGATTTAATAATCGCAATGGCAACATCATCATACAGATTACATATGACCTAGTTTGTCGTAAAATTTACATCATAATATGCATTCGTGTAAACCTTTTAGTTCACCGTGTAAATACAGATTAATAATGCAGAGAGAACACGGCACGAGCGTGACAGGTTATCTGTGCTCTCATATCAACGACCCTGCAACCTTTGAGATTTCATCGTCCATTTGTTCAGTCATGGAACTAACATGTCTGGTAATACCTGATCTGTGGATGGAACGGCGACCGAAAACAGAAGTACGGCGATTGTAAAAATTATAGTTTGACCAGAAATTTAAAACAAAACATACTATTGAAAATGTACAACTTATTTCTTCGTGTACTCAAAGTAATATCAATCTTATGCAGATTCTAAACGTGTACACGAAGCCTATACAATAAAAAATATGTACAGAACACTGTACCTTTCGTACAGCGATAATTTTTTTCCGTGTCACTCAAAGGCGGAATAACTATGAGGCATATTTAACTAAGACGAGACAGAAACAAAATTATATTTATACTTTGCTTAGCTAAGTTAGCTGTGGCTTTATTACAACTATTTAAACTTATAATTCCATTCAGATTTTTAAAATTTATTTTATCCTTGATTTTTTCACCGACAAACTCTGCAAATTATATTATGATTCTTCAAATTCGCTTTAAACAAGAGATAAATATGTTTTCTTAATAGTATTTCGACAGTGGAAGCTCATGTAATGTACATAATTAAAATATTATGCAAAAAACATATTGTCAAGGACACGCGGTTACTCGTGCAACGTTAAGAGTCAAAAAGCCGGTTTATTGTTTCAAATAAAATTTGTACCTAGAGAGGAAAATTATCAAAATATCACACAAAAAAACATAACACAACGATCGTAATATTATTAATTTTTTAATCTAGGTTATAAGGGAATACACCCATATTACGTGACCTATTCTTTTAGTTCCTTCTAAGTTTTTTTAAGACTGTATGCATACTTAAATTACTAGTGAATTATTTATTATGAAAAAGAACAACCACAAGCCACGTGACAAAAACCTGAGCCCCCCCCGCTCCTGTGACTGACCGTAGTATTCTAAAGACTCCGCTCCCCCCCTAAACGGGTCACGTAGTATGGGTACGTTCCCTAAGCTACAGCCTATTACTTATATATTGTTTAATAATACTTATATTGTAATAAGTTACGCAGTGACAACTGACTCAGTGGTTAAGCACTTGACTTGTAACCTGTAGATCCTGGGTTCGAATCCCGTCATGTACCAATGTGTTTTTCAATTTTCGATTTAATACATTTATCCGACATTATTACGGTGAAGGAAAACTTCGTGAAATCTGCGAAGATATTCCAAAATATGTTTGAAGTCAACCCGAACCGGCCCAGCTTGGTTGACTATAGCCTAGTCACCTCTGACTTAGGGTTGGCTCCGAGCCTCTCAGTGGGACGTAGAGAGACCGAGAGTGTGATACAGTGACGACTCACTGAGCATATTATTAAAAATTTTTAAAATATACAAACGAAGACTAAAAAGAAACATTGAAAGAAAGTCAAGGATGTTCACGAGACAAGTCAGGCCAATTTAATTGCTGCTCAAAAAAGTATTTTAAAACAAGATTAAGGTGAACGAATCAATACGGACCTCAAACATACGTGAAATCACAGCGAAATGTCACACGAGATTAATAGGTTCAACACATCGTGATAAGTCTCGAAAACAGATTGTTTTTCTCAATTAATGAGAAGGATGCAAATATTTTTTTACACGGATGTTTCCGCAGTTCTCTATGGTTGATAGCAATAAATAAAAAGGTGGTTACTTCTAAAAGAGGTGTGCTAATATAAGGGTAAGGGCGGTATCAGGCAGTGCTAACCTAACCTCGATTCTTTATACTTTCGGTTCTAACCTGGTTTATTTGGCCATTATTTTATTATTTAGAGCTAGGAAGCGGAAACGTTAGGCCTAAAAGCGAGTTGCGACTGTAAATTTAGGCATTAAGCCTCCTCGGGTAATGTTACAAGCGAACGTGCGTTGTCGCGTGGTAGGCATAGATGTGGAAAAGAATAAAAGAGAACAGACGCGACATACACTCAAATTCTTAGTTTTTACCTAACTAACCAGTATTCAAAATTAAAACTGCCCATTAGTAATTTGATATAGACGCATGAAGTTTAAGAAAAAGAAATCTTTATTGAGGGTAGTCGCTAAGGTTGTGGTTGAGTATAGTTTTAGCTTTTTCAGGTAAATTCATTGCCAAGATCACGCGATATCACGACTTAACTATTAATTGATATTATCAATTACCGTAATATTGTCTGATAAAACTGATTTAATTGCTTATGTTATGCAATAATGTTAATGGTTGTGAGTTTTCATAACATGAAGATTCTCATCTGTTACTTTTAAAATATCTTTAATTCTGATATTTTTATATCGGAAATATAATATAAAAAAGTAAAATAGAATATAGCTAATTAATAAAGCTTTACAATCTTAATGTCTTAATGTTTTCACTAAAGAACTCCTACTATAACATTTTAAAGCCTCTGAGAGGCTGACAGTTGTAGGTATCAAACTAAAGCGTGGTGCAAGCGTGGCTTCTACGGTAGTATTTATAATGTCGACGGTGGAGCGGGCAAACAGTGACAGTGTGTTTGCGGGCCGAGTGAGACATGAGGGCCTACAATGTGTACCGACTTGCTGTTGTCGTCTTTCTACACGGTGAGTTACTCTAATAAAATTTGAGGGTTGGATCATGTGATTTATTTTGATATTAATATTTGGGGGTAAGTGAATTTAACTTATTAATCTACTTCAAATTGTATTTTTCAATTTTTCAATATATTTTTAGGAGTTATATTGGTGTATTTATTATTTAAATTTCGCCATTTATATATATTTAGTTGTTTATTTCCATGTAGATGTCACTGAAGCAGTATTTTGTTAAATTATTGATTTGCGAATATTTAATTTAGTTAGTTATGTTAACCTTTAAGGTTATAAATCATAATTTGCTTCTGACAGTTATCCAATTAATTTTTTTTTATGCAAAAATCACCAGTGATATCAATGAAAATATAAATAATATCATATTTTCCTTGACGTAAATTAATTTAAATATAAATTATAGTATGTTTTCATATCAAAATATTTTATTTTTATTTTTAATAGCTAAGGAATTTAAAAACACTTAATTAACTATATCTATGCAATATTTGATTGAGATCCGTTGAGATACCTTCTAACAAACATCCATTCATCCATACACATATATATATATATATATATATATATGGATAACACTATTTATAACTCAAGAACGGCTTTACCGATATGGCTGAAAATTGGTGAGGAGGTAGCTTAGAGCCAGGAGACGGACATAGGATACTATTTATTCATTTTTTTTTTAGATTTATGCCTGAAGAGCGGTTTTTCGTTTAACTTACTAATATTAGAAATGCGAATGTTTAGATGGATGTGATGAGGATGGATGGATGGGTGTTTGAAGATATCTCTAGAACGGATCTCAACATAGTCTGAAAGAACACATAGGCTACACTAATTAAGTTTTTTTTTAACTCTGCGCAGACGGACTTGCAGGCGTTAGCTAGTTTTAGAATATATGTAACAAGAAATGTAATAAAAACTTTAGGTTTCGATTGTTAAGCCACTTGTATTGATACAATTTGTTGAGTCTCGATTTTTTTGAATTCTGGAATTGATGTGTCTAACAGATCAGATCAGACAGTCTACATCTATGCCAAATTTCAGCAAGATACATGTAGCCGTTCGGGACAAACATCCATCCATCCATTCGCATTTATAATAATAGTAAGATAGGAAGATGTATATTAATAGTTTTCGCTTATCACTTGTGACTGTGACGATACTCTGGATGCATAGTGATATAATAAAATCGATTTTAACTAAATATTCGATTCGTCAACGCTTAATCTAATTCAGAAGCCGTTGTAGTTCAATGCCCGATTTTAAATTAGTAAGCGAGTAATGTAGTTATTTGTTAATTGGTCGTAAGTATAGTGAATTTACAAAATTATGTATAGCTAAACTGATATAAAAACGGCTAAACACTCACGTATATTCGTCCGGTGGCGGCACCGACTAGTTTCGAGCCCAACGGGGGCCCTTCATCAGGATGAGTGGTACTGGTATTAACTGGTGCCCCCACCGAACTAATATACGTGAGGGTTTAGCCGTTTTTATATCAGTTTACTATAATGTCTCACGAAAGTTTGTATAATTTAATTATGTACAGCTGGTGCTCGCGTCTCCGTCCGTGCGGTATTAAAAAGTTAGTAAGTAGTCTTTGTGTTCTTCCAGACTACGTTCTACATCTGTTGAACCTTCTTACAACCATCCATACATACATCCAAATCTTCGCATTTGGTATTTATTAACACTGCTAAAAAACAGGTTCGTGCGAAAAGGACATTTTTATGCCGTGATCCAAACGTGTTACTGTTATTTTTTACATTTAATAAATAAATACTATAGTAGTTGGTAAGGTAATAAATGCGAATGTTTGAATGGATGTATGTTTATTAGAGGGTATCTCGGGAACTGCTGTATGGATCACGATGAAATTTGGCATAGATGTAGAACATAGCCTACAAGAACATAGGTCACTAATTTTTTTTTCGCCCGGACGGAAGTATTTATCATGAACGAAATCCGAAAATTATATTATCACAAGCATGAGTTTCGAGTGCCGTAACATATGCGATTTCCGTCATTTTCTTTAAAAAAAAATGAGATCTGTGGAAACTAACGGTAAGGAAGTGAATATCTGAATGTTATATATGAATATTCAATAGGCAATATTTTTAGTCTCATTTACAACCTTGACCAGATCGCCTTCAAAATATTATTGTAACAAAAAAACTAAAAGTTGATTTGACAACTTATCGTAGGTTTTTGCGACGAAAATGCCTGAATAAAAAAATAATTGTTATCTCTGATTTATTAAAGACTAGCCGTCGTCCGGGACTCCGTCCACGTGGATATATAAAAAAAACTTAATTAGTGTAGCCTATGTATTCTATCAGACTATGTTCTAGACGTATGCCAAATTTAATGGATCCGTTCAGCCGTTCTTGAGATATCTTCAAACACCCATCCATCCATCCATCCACATCACATCTATCTAAACATTCGCATTTATAATATTAGTAAGTTAAATAAAAAGCTGCTCTTCAAGGCATAAATTCGAGAAAAATAATGAATAAACAGTATCCTATCTCCATCTCCTGGCTCTAAGCTACCTCCTCGGTCATATCGGTAAAGCCGTTCTTGAGTTATACATAGTGTAACTAACACGACTTTCTTTTATATATATAGATAATGAGAGGGATAACAATGTTTTACTGGAATTTTGGTCTCAGAAACCAACAATTAGAAATGAGTTCCCTATTAGTATGGATGGGTTTGATGAATAACATTATTTTTATACATAATAATTTTTATGTATTTATTATACAATGAAATGTTTACTTAAAAAATATTCTGGTATAAAACCTGTTTCTGCGTCGCTCAGGTAGATATATTTTTTTTATATTTTATAGCAATTATCCATACTAATGTTACAAAGACGAAAGATTTGTTTACGTTGAGATGCTACACTGTCCCCGAGACACAGGCGTTTATTACTAAACTAGACTTTTTTGAGAGCATCGGTGGCTTAGGGGTCACGCACTTGACTTGCAATCTGCAGGTCCTATGTTCGAATCCCGCCATGTACCAATGTGTTTTTCGATTTCCGATTCTACATATGTTCATTTATCCGACGTTCTTACGGTGAAGTAAAACATCGAGATGCAACCTGCACATATCTGAGAGGAAATTCAAAGATATGTGTGAAGTCAACTGGCAACTGCTTTATTAATATGTAGTTACTTAGGAATAATGTAGCATTCTACTGAAGATTGTGTTTTCGATATCGATGCGTTTATTTTTAGTTTATTTGTTAAACATATAAAAATAATGTTTATAACATTGTAGTAAAAAATGTTAATTTTCTATGTTATTTGGGTGCTATGGGAAAACAATAGACCTAAGTTAAATGCGTTTGTCCGTGTAAAATCTTAAACCATACTATTTATGAGACGCGTTACATGCCTTTAACCTTGAAATATTTTTCATTATCACAATTCATGACATTCCACAATTGGCCACATAACGAATGGAAACATTAATTAAAAAAAGAAAAACAATTCGTTTCGCTAATACGCTCTCACGTAACTAAGATAGTAAACGTATTTCTATGTAACACGAATCTGTTTAAGGATCGCAAAATATTTTGTCGTTGATTCAAATCTATACTATTCTATCCAACTACGATCTTCGTCTTTAGGAAAACAGAAATCAAACTAATCGCGAATCTTAAGGTCGTTTACCATGAGTCTACAGTGCTGAAAATCTCACATCTTACTAATATAAATGCGAATGGATGGATGTTTGTTAGAAGGTATCTCCGGAACGGTTGAACGGATCTTGATGAAATTCGGCACAGACGTAGAAATAGTCTGGAAGAACACATAGACTACTTATTTAAGTTTTTTCACTGCAAGAGGACGTCGCGGGCGACAGCTAGTGTTTTTTTTAAGCAGTGCGAACTAACAATAATAATATTATCATCTCGTTTTAATGAGTAGGTATAAAGCGTGCGAAATTTGTGTTTGGTTTCTGTTTAAAAAAAAATGTTGATGTTTGTGATATCGCGAACGCTCGACTGTGATTGCATCGATCGTAAGGTCGGAGGTGTGATCATGTACTGACACCATGATATTTATTATTTGCGGACAAATACCTGCTTCTTTAACTTCGGTTTGTTGTGTTCGCATAGCATTACCTAAATACATAAACAACCTACATTTTACATAACAGTATTATAAAGACAAGTATTTTTGTATGTTTGTAACAAATGAATTGGAAAATAAATAATAGATCGATTTTAAAAATAAAATTCTCCACTAGAATGCTACATAGTTCCTAAGTAGTGTATATTTAACAAGCAGTTGCTCGCGTCTTCGTCCGCGAGGAATTAAAAAAAATCTAGTAATAAATTATCTTGTAATGTATGTGATGAACTAGTAACGTTAAAATTAGTTTTATTTAAATTTCAATCCGTATGAATTTAAAATTGACTTGCGATAAACAGACAGATGTGTCTTAAAATTACGACACTATTTCTCTCATCAAGACCGTAAAAGTGATGGGAATATTATAATTATGAGGGATTCGGTTACGAATACTCATAGGGCATTAGTTAAAAAAAAGTCCCATAATTTCGATGTTGCATGGTCACCCCAGCTTTATCTACAAGCACGTGTAAGTTGGCATGTGTCGCTTGGCAACAGGTTGCACTGCCAACGATAAGACGTCTACAGCGTCGGGTCACAACTACTGCTTCCGGAGTCAATTACATAACAATACAAACACGGCTTTTATTCTCGTACAATTAAACCCAATAGGTAAAACAAGGGTAGATTATTTACCTTACCTGTTGTATTTTTATATATGTATTTGATTGAGTATGTTAATATATTATTGCCTGGACCATAAAAGACTTGAACCGATTTTGAAAATAGGGGTGTCACTCGGTTCGCTTTCTTTAGTCTACAGTAAGTCAGGAATATTGAATGTTCGGAGAATCGCATGTGATAAGGAGAGAGTTAGGTATGAATGTGGAGGGGTACACTACTAGAAATAGGCTTAGGAGCAGATGGATTGTGAGAAAGGTGACAAGGGAGATGAAGGTCGATAGATTAATTTAGAGGACAAAGACTTGGTGCGTTAACCCTATGTAAGTGGGACAAGGTCAGAGAGATGTTTCAGAGATCGAGAGACATTTAGGAACTTCTGTATATAACAAAAGGAGCGTCGGTGGCTCAGGGGTCAAGCACTTGACTTGCAATCTATATGTCCTGGGTTCGAATCCCGCCATGTACCAATGTGTTTTTCGGTTTCCGATTTACATATGTACATACCTCCGATGTTCATACGGTGAAAGAAAACATCGTGATGCAACCTGCACATATCTGAGAAGAAATTCAAAGATATGTGTGAAGTCAACCAAACTGCACTTGGCCAGCATGGTTGACTATGGCCTAATCACCCTTAATTTAGCGTAGGTTCTGAGCCCCTCGGTGGGGACGTATAGTGAGCTGATGATGATGATTGTATATAACAAATGTTTAAAACTTTGTTGATAGAAACCTGGAAATGCAATCATTAGCGTTCCAGATAACAGTAAATATGTATAAATGCATGTATTTATCTTTATAAATATATTTATAATAACGATAAGAAATGACCCAATTTTTCCTCTACTTTATCGCACTGTGCATAATTATTTCTGCAATCAGTGTTTTATGTTTTATCGATTCCATTTTATTCGTTTAATTATGCATTTAAACAATTTATGAAATGTTTTTTTTCTAAAATGGGTTATTTTATATCATCCATTCGTAGCCTCGTAGCATTAGCTACGGATTGCTACATGTATTTTTAATGTAACTTAATTTGTAGAAGTTTGCCATTACAGTATTTCATCGGAATTGTAATTAATTTAAGCAAAAATTGGTTTCTCTTAATACAATTAAGCCGAATTCAAACAGAAGGAGTTTATCAATTCGAATGTTTTTTTTATAAAGCCGTTTCAATTACCTTAAAGATTTGGTGGCCAGTATTTTTGTTAATTTAATGTTTCAAATGACACTGCGAGGTCTTTATTTAAATTTAAAGTTTATATATTTCAGCCGGTGCTGTAATATCAGAGCCGGTGGGTTGCGAGGTGCGCGCTCGACTGGAATCCGGATGGGTGTGCGGCTTACGACGCTTTGCGGAGAATAACACTGTATACGCCAGCTTCAGAGGAGTTCCTTACGCGAAACAACCACTCGGCGAGTTAAGGTTCAAGGTATGTTTATATTTATAATAGCTAAATGATTCTCTGATAGCTTATAGGCTTTACGTCGGGTAATGGATTACACATTGAAACGAATGAATCAAACTAGACCTAACAGGATTTAAAAACACCTCAAAGTCAAAGTTTTAATTTCGTCATAATGTAATTAAATAAAAAATATTACAGGAACTAGAACCGGCAGAGCCATGGGACTCTCTGGACGCGTCCGAAGAAGGCCCGATATGCCCACAACACGACGTGTTTTACGGCAAAATGATGACATCACATAAGATGGAAGAAGCTTGTATATACGCTAACATACACGTTCCCATCGAAGCTTTGCCGGAATCCAGCTTGCGAAGACCCTTGAGGCACCTAAAACCGCCTTACGAGGCTGGTTTGAGTGAAGAAGATGAGCCAAAACAACCGGGTCTTCCTATACTGGTGTTTGTCCACGGCGGCGGCTTCTCTTTCGGGTCCGGTAATTCGGATGTATACGGACCGGAGTATCTTGTCAGCAAGGGTGTTATTGTAATAACTTTCAACTACAGGTAGGAATATTATTTTCTATTAGTTTTTGTTCTAGATGTTACAATGTGATCCAATATACTTTTTACTTTTAAATTTCTAATAATCAGTTGCGCCTTTGAAAATAAAAATGCAAAAATATTTAAAGTACAAATGACAGGCGCTAAAAATCAGTAATATGATCAAAGCTCGTATTTTCTTATTGTATAGGTTTACAAACAAAATTGTTTTTTTAATTACTTATTTTTTCGTTTCCAGGCTGAACGTTTTCGGCTTTCTATCATTGAATACGCCGAGTATACCGGGAAACAACGCTATACGTGACGTCATTACACTGCTACGCTGGGTACGGACCAACGCTAGATCTTTCGGCGGGGACCCGGAGCAAGTCACGCTTGGCGGGCAGAGCGCCGGCGCCACCATCGCACATCTCACCTCATTCGCACCCGACACCGAAGGACTATTCAATAGGTACTTATCAAAATAATTATGTTAATACTTTTTACTTTACATCGTTATCATCAGCTCTGTACCGTTCCCAATCAGGGGCTCGGAGCCTAATAACGGAATTGCACAGAAAGTATTTGAGTCAACTTTTAAAAGGCTTCTATCCCATTCATCACTTTCCACATTCAAGGATCCACGGGTCTGAAACTAGTCGGTATATAGAACTGCTCGTGTGTTTACCCCAGTATTTAATGAGCCATTATCAATTACAGATTAATACTGATGAGTGGCACCGCAATGCCCGCCTTTTACACATTATCTCCGGTCTTCGCGCAAAACATTGCCAGCATGTTCTTGACGCACCTCAACATCACAAGCACAGACCCTGAACTAGCGCACAGCGAACTAATCAAACTCCCAATAGACAAGATTATGAACGCAAACAGAATGCTAATAGATTATTTTGGACTAACGACATTCGTGCCAGTGCTAGAACAGAAAATACCAGGTGTAAATCCAGTCGTACTGGAAGACCCAATAACGTTAATGAACAAAGGTGTTGGAAGAAACATGGAAATGTTTATCGGATTCACGACCGCCGAATGCGAAAGCTTCCGTCCGAGATTCGAACAAATAGACATGATAACAAGGATAAATGAGAACCCCTTGCTAGTTTTATCACCTAGTATACTTTTTAATGCACCTCCCAGCGACTTGCTTAACATCGCGAAGGAGGTAGAACAGAAGTATTTTAATGGAGAACCCACTATGGATAACTATATACATTCTTGTTCTGATACGTTTTATAATTACCCAGCGTTGAAGATAGCGCAAATGAAGCAAGCAATGGGAGGTGCTCCGGTGTTCTTGTACCAATTTTCTTATGAAGGAAAGGCTAATGTGATTAAAACAGCTTTTGGTATAAATTACAAAGGAGTGGGACATGTCGAGGACATGACATATGTATTTAAAGTTAACTCAATCATGGGGAAGTATATTACGTTCCCATCTGGTTGTAAAGACGACTTGATGAGGAAAAGGATGACTACTTTTGTCAGCAATTTCGTTAAATGCGGGTAAGTTAACATTTCCTCAAGCCCTATAATATAACATTTGATAATTCATTCGGATTCTTGAGTACTCTTCAATTAAATATGTTAATATATTTAATTTTTATTCCAGATATCCTAACTGCATTGGCAACGAGGTAGCAGCTTGGAGACCCGTTGACAGATACCTGAGATATCAAGAAATAGAAAACACATATTACAAGTCCACAGATCCGACAGACGCGCAAATAGAAATGTTAGAATTCTTCAATAATCTATACAACACCACTGCGAGTTGAACTAACTGACTGACATCATGTAGTTTGTACGTTACCATTGTCAAGAATGTAAGAAGTTTTGTAAAGATGCTTGGATTAATTAGCTGGTTGACGAAGAACTTTTAAGTTCTCAATTATAAATTTAAATATGAAAGAAAGTCGAGCGTTGACAGGATATAGGTTTAGTAGTATTTAAGCAAATAAGTTTTTTTTAAAGTTGAACAAGCTAGCACTTTACCACGCGCCCACCTGATGTCAAGTGATGATGTGGTCGATAGATGGTACGTGCTAACTTAATAAAGTCAAAATAAAACGATACAACGACCAGCAAAGCAAAGAACATAACAATGATACCAACAAAAGATTTCTATACTCAGTTTTCTATATTTATGTATTTTCAGTTTCTACAATAGTTTTTATAAATTGAAAATATATTTCCAACCAGGATTTTAATATCCTACAAAAGCATCCGTTGTGGGGATTTTTATTTATTAAGAATGATTTTTAAGAAAGAGACTCGTAGTATTAAGTTTGTGTACTCATTGATGATTGTAACCGTCAGTTCTCACTGGCAAAACACTCGTAGAAAAACGTTATTATCTCAGTTATTTAAAGGAGATTGAGGGAGATAACAGTACATTATTGTACGAGTGTTACAGCAGTGTAAATCTACGTTAAGAATTTTTAGACTGTATTCATTGTCATTGAAGTATTTGATACATTTAGATTAAGACTTAATTTAAGTTTTGAATTAGAAACGATTAGAATATTTAAATAAAGATTAATTTGTGATTTAAGCTCAACTGATCATAAACATCTGCATTATAATCAGAATTCCATTCAAACTGCCGTACTCAGAGTTGTCTAAGGATTAGGTTAGCACTCCTTTAGTTCTAGATTTCTATTATCTTCATACTAATATTATAAATGCGAAAGTTTGGTGGAATGTTTGTTATTACGTAACTCCAAAACAGCTTTGAAACTGGTTGAAATTTGGAATAGGGATAGATGAAATGGCCCATAAGCTAATTATTAACTGATGGATTCTGAGTGAAAAAGTTAAATAATGTTGTCTACTGTATATGACGCTAAAAACTGTTACTGAACAAACATATTGTTGATCTCAGTTTTTATTTGCAAATTATCACTGAAAATCAAACATACAACTTGGTACCAAAGCCGAGTTGAATAAAATAAGAAATTCATTACCAAAACATCTGTACAAGTAGTATTTGTGGACGTTTTCTCGTTTGTCATCATACTATAGAAACATATTACTTTCTCTCTTTTTAATACAGAGAATGAAAGGGATAAATGATGAATATGTTTTCTTTTAGACGTTCTGGTACTAGGACTTCAGGGTAATGTGCTAGTCGTTTGAAATTCTATGTTTTAATTAGATTAAGATTGTACGTGTGTGTGTATTTGTCATGTGAATTTTTTTACCTATTGTGACATTTTTATAAGTTTCTAAGAAAAAGTGCTGTTTTTTAAATGCTGTACTTAAGTTGGAAATTACGCGGTCATTGTAAATTTGAATGAATTTATTAAAAGAATGAATAAATACTCTGTATTTTATCATCGTTCTAGATCTAGCTCCTAAAGATTTAACTAGTTTTTGTTATAACTTTAGTACTGATCCATCATCTCCCTGATCTTATCCCACAATGAGAGGTCGACACATATTTTTTCCACGGTTTCATAAACCTATAATATAAGTTTCGACTTCATTTTTACGGGCTGACCACCTACCAGTCGCCAACCCTACTTGGAAGACTACATTTTCTATTACGTCACAATTTTAATAGTAATAAAATTATACTATTAAAAATATTTATTTTAATAATATACAAAAGCCAGTACCATCAATCTGATATGCCATTCCATTATTACGGAAGTGAAAGAGGTATCATAGGAAGCAACGCTTCGATGCATAAAATGTGATCCATTTTCGCAATTGTTCAATAAAATGACACGAGTAATATACCCACATCATTAATATTCAGAGCACCAGAGTAACCTAACGCATTCGCAAGTTTTGGAGCTGCAGAAACTATAGGCCCTTACAACTACTATAAAATAATAATTTATATAAAAATGTACCTAATATCATTTATAATAGCTAGCTTGTTCTCTATGACACATCAAAATGTGGTAACGACAGCACAAGGGTTGATACGAGGCGTTTCTAAAGACGGATACATTTCCTACATAGGTATACCGTACGCTTCTTCTAATGGAACTGGTAGGTTTAAGGTGAGCATACAATTATTCGAATAATTTGGTATGAAACGAAATTCTCAGTGGACTTCAAAGTGCTTTAAGTGTACTTCTGGGTCCCTAGTCACGAGGATTTACGAAATTGGGAGATAATGTTAAAGGATCACATATTTAGGATAAACTGTTAGCATTCGAGTTCACCAAAACTAAGTAAATATTTGAAAAGGGTTAAAAAAAAACAAGTTCGAGAATCTCTGCACTAAAGCATAACTAAATTTGATGACGGACTAATAATTCTATTATATTCCATGTTTCAGAGAGCTGGCCTAGCACCATTTTGGACAGGAATCAGAGAAGCAAACGATCCACACTGTACTGCAAGTTCTCCAGTTGATAAGTGTTTACAACTGGATGTTTATACACCAACAACCCCAAACGAACAACCTTGGCCTGTTTTATTATGGGTTAAAGGTGGTAGTGGATTTTACCATCCAGGTCAATTAGTGCGACGAGGAATTATACTGGTCACCGTTCGACACCGGTACAATGAACAATGTATTTTTTTGTTACATTTCTAAAGTGAAATACTAATATTCAAATTCGTTTTCGTTTCCAGAATGGGGCCACTTGGTTTTTTATGTTCTCACGAAGAACAAATACCTGGTAATGCTGGTGTTAAGGACGTGATCCTTGCACTTCGTTGGGTTAGAGATAATATTGTAGCGTTTAGAGGAAATCCAGACAATGTAGTCCTTGCGGGAGAAAGTTTCGGAGCAGCGATTGTGGAGACAATAATGCTCTCACCAATGTCTCAAGGTCTCTTTCATGGAGCCATAATGCAAAGCGGTACTGTTTTAAGTCCGTGGGCATTCAATTATAACCCAAAATCTCGAGTAAATGCATTGATGACAGCCTTCAACAATAAAGAATTTCCAACTACTTTGCTAGAAACAAGTTTAGAAGACTTAGTTGAGAAATCTAAAGATTTAGATATGCCTTACTTTCCATTTGGAATTTGTGTAGAAAGATCATTCAAGAAAGAAGAAAGATTATTAGCGGAACCGCCTTACGATCTGATGTCTGATGGAAAGGTGATCGGTGTTCCATTGATCATTGGGTACAATAACAATGAAGGATACATATTTGCAACTATGCTTAAGCTAGCAAATGTTATAAGAAGACTCTCGACTGACATGATGTTCCTACTACCCATGAAACTTGAAGATATGGGTGCCAGGCAATTAAATCAGACTCGGGACAGAATAAAAGACATTTATTTCAAGAATGGAAACTTTAATCTTGCTTCTATTATTGAGTATCATAGGTAAGGGATTTTATAGATAGATCAATAACTTTTGTTAATTTATGGATAATTTTTCTTTAATTTCAGCGACGCTTATTTCATCAATCACGTACATCGGAGCGCTCGATTACATTCCTCATCGTCACACTATCCCGTCTACTACTATCAATTTTCTCACTCCGGGGATACTGGAGTTGAACCAGAAAATGGTATAGACAAAATAGGAGCGGCCCATTCCGACGAATTGGCCTTCTTATTTTCAGAGAATGGACTGACTCTTAGTGGTGATGATGGAAAGGTGCAAGACAAATTAGTTACTTTGTGGACGAACTTCGTCAAGCATTTGTAAGTATAATATTTGAAATAAGCTGTACTACAACAGGATTTTTTTAGACCAAGTTCTTTTTTTGGTTTGAAGTACTGAACTTTACAGAAATAGATGTAATGATTATGTCTCTATGTGGCGTACTTTGCTTTTTTAGGAATCCCACGCCAGATAAAAGTGATTCTGCGCGATGGGAATCGTTGGACTACCACGCCCCTCGTCTTCTAAATATTGGTATGGATATAGAGATGATGGATTTCCCACGCACTGCAGCGATGGATATGTGGAATAAAGTTTACGAGAAATACTATACAAGGGAAAGAAACAAAGCTAAATAGGGCATTTGTATTATATTAACAAAATATTTGTTTTAAATATTTCAGTTAGGATGAATTATTTTATCGTATTAAAAGTACATTTTATAATAGTTTTATTAAGCCGGCTTTTATTGCTCCCCAATTTATGATGTGAAGGGAAGAGGGAAGAAGCAATTCTTACTGACACTTAATATGAGAAATAGTACTTACCTTATAACTCAGACTCGGATCAAATTCTAACTGTAAAATTTGTATTACCTGAAAACAACAAAAATTATGTAAGTTATATGAAAACTGGTATCTTAGAAGACATTTATTTGCCTTGTTTTTTTAAAAGGAACCAAATTATGATGAACATTAATGAAAATTGAGTTAGTTTTAAACGTATTCCTTTTTATTCCTATCCATGATTTAAATCTACATTTAAAAGTTTCGAATAACGGTTACTTAACGTTGTCACTAAGTAACAAAATTAATTATTTTTTATTGATGAGAGGATGCATGGAAGAGAGACCATTTTCTTGCATCCTCTCCTCCGTCAATTAAAGGTAAACAAAGCATATGCAATTGCGTATGTCTATGGGCAACGGTTACTTCGCTATTTCAGCGATTTCAGGTGGCACCTCGCTCGTTTGCCACCTTATGACATAAAAAAAAATCTTAATTAAATTGAAATCAGAAGGATGAAATCAAAATATCGCACACGACGTTAACTAAGCATACCATAATAAACATACATAGGTCTAGTATTGAAAAGAAAAAACACAAAATCATTTCATTACCAGACGTACTAATACGTCGTATAGTCCTAATAGAGGACTAATGGGAATGTATTTGTTCCGTTAATTCAATAAAACTTCTGTTAATTTAATTTACTCACGCGACGATCGAACTAATAATAAGGCTTAATGAATTACACTACAGAACGCCGTACTCTACGCTTTTTTTTACAATGATTAAACCTAAGTTTGACCATAATCCTCTTTTTGAAGGAGGGTGCAAACATGCAGCAGCAGATCTGTTTAAGTTGATCCAAGACCTGACCCACCTGTAATCCACCGGTGAGGTGGCCGAACGTTGATATGCGTAGTATAAACGCGTGTAAAAACAAATAGCCATGTAAGCCTGATAGAATAGCTAAGGGGGATAGGGTGGTACAAGGAAGGGACAATATAGAAGCAACAATAACTGTTATCGCCGAAACCACGAGTGCTGTGATAGCGCTCGTTGACATTGCTTTACCTGACGATAATGAATTTGGCTAAGGTACTACCGAATGCAAAAGTGCATTGAATATTACCTCTACGCTTTGCATAAATATTTTGATACAAGATTTGTAAAGACGTAGTTGTATCTCTACAATAAATGTAAGAAAACATAATTAACCCACACACAAGACATAGAAGACTTATAACAATAGAGAAGATGAGGAAGAATATCATGACGTATTACTTGTTGTTTAAATGGGCTTATTCAAACAATATCCAATGTATATTTTGCTCTACCTGTTTTTATAGTACACGTATTTTTAGTGAATGTATGAAGTTTGTGCGGAACTGTACATATCAGCGAATATTTTATTATCGATTGCCTATCCCTAGTATCAGTTTTGAGGTTATATATCAGTATAGTTTCATGCTTGAATAAAGCTCGACGAAAGCTCAATGCTTTATTAAATTAAAAAAGTCAAAAAATATTTAAAAAAAAGTAACTAGTAACTGATACTAAAGAAAATTCTATTGATTGATGATTTTTGGACACAAAAATGAAAACAATCAAATTGCTAACAATAATCCTGACGATAAAATTAACCTACGCCGAAGAAACGACAGAGGAAATACCTTACACTGAAAGTAGTGGTAATGATAACCAAAATACGGAAGAAATAATTTTGACTAAAAGCGGACCGGTGAAAGGTTACGTGCAGAAAGAAACACCAAACATAAGAAGATTCTATGATATCCCATACGGATCATTCAGCGACAATAACCCATTTGAGGTAAGACCAAAATTTAATTATTAGTAAAACATAGACACTGTCTTCGTTTATGCGAACTGCGTTCGGAAAATTAGAAATAATCTAACAAAATTTGTGTATAATTTAGTTGTAATTTAAGGGCCTGGAAATATTGACATAACTCTGAAAGAGTAGTTTTTCCTTAGAAAACTCATCAATAACACCGTTAAGCGAGCAAGCAACTATTACATTTCCTTGTACAATAAAAATTTAAGTTCAGTAATGGTCCAATTCACAGATAATATTATTTACAGGAACCGTCGCCAGCCCAAAAATGGGAAAGGGTCCACGACGAAACGGAACACAGATCACGCTGCCCGCAGATTGAACACTTAAATAGACTTGCTGGGAATTTTCACTGCCTTACGTTAAGTATCATGACACCAATTACGACAACCGAAGAATTAAGAGGCGTCTTGTTCCACATTCATGATGGAAGTTTCAATATAGGAAGTGGAAATCCAAAAGTATACGGTCCAGAATACATAGTGCCAAAGGGAATCATTTTAGTCCTGCCGAATTATAGACTGGGAGCACTTGGATTTTTGTGTTCACAGAATGATTCTGTACCTGGTAATGCAGCACTAAAAGATTTAACTATGGCTTTAAAATGGATAAAAGATAACATAGAAGCTTTCGGTGGGGATCCTTCAAATATTGTAGTTAGCGGAGAGGGCGGAGGAGGGGCACTAGCGGGTTATTTGGCACTTTCTCCCGTGTCACGGGATTACGTTTCAAAAGTTATCGTCGAAAGTGGATTTGTGCTTTCACATTGGGCATTAGAAAGAGATCCCGACGCAACATTAAAAATTTTAATACAGAATCTTCCTAATGTTGGTGTAGTTACTACAAAGAATTTCAGAGTGGAATCATCAAACATAGGAATTTTGGTAACAGCAGCTAAAGATATAAAATTCGCACCGTGTATTGAAAATGGAAACAGATCGTTTATAACGGAAACTCCTTTTAATATGCTTAACAATTTAAAAACAAATATGACGTATATGATAGGAACTACTAATCATGCTGGATTACAAGAAGCATTAGATCACACTAAAGAAAGTTTGTCTAAACTAAATGAGAACTTTAGTGTTATCTTGCCCGACGATTTAAACTTTGAAGAAAATGATATAAAAAGATCGGAAATCGGAAACAGATTGAGGAAACAATACTTTGGTAAAAATAACGTGACGTTAAATAACATAGAAGAACTTTCTCTATGTTATACGGATGCTTCGTATTTAGGTCCGATGATCAGAGCAGCTAGACATTTAGCATCGTCTGGAGCTTCGGTTTATTTCTACGAGTTTGCATTTGTCGGATATTTAAATCAAAGGAATATTGATGAATCAATCGATGATATCAAAATATCAACTTCAGTAAAAATCCGAGGAGCATCTCGAGGAGATATTGTTAAATATATTTTCTGTCAAGAAGGACACATACCTGTCGATGGCAGTAAAGAAAAACAGATGATAGATCTGGTTACTGACTTATGGATTAGTTTTATACAATCTGGGTATGATTATAATCTTTCGCTTACTGAATTATCTTACAAGCGTATATTTTTACCCTAATATCGTTTACTAGCTGTCGCCCGCGACTCCGTACGCGCGGAATTAAAGAGCCTAATTAGTAGCCTATGTATTCTTCTAGGCTATGTTCTACATTTATGTGCCAAATTTCAGATTCATGTAGCCCTTCTGGAAATACTTTCAAACAAATATCCATCCATCCATCTAAACATTCGCATTTATAATATTAGTAAGATATTTTCTCTTTTAGGAAACCGAAGACTGAAGGTATAGAGTGGCGACCATTCGAGAAAACAACTGAAACAAACGAGAATTGGTTGTTGATTGACACTCAAGTAAAGCCATTGAAAGGACTCCACGTTGACCGACTTACTTTGTGGAATGAGATCTACGAGACGTATTTCGTGGAACACAATCGCGGTGTCAGAACTAGCCCTTATATCTATTCCTTTACCTTTACTATAATCATATTTATTTTTATTTCGAAACTTATAGTTTAAGGAGTGTAATGCAGCGTTTTCTATATGAGAAAAGTATTTTGTCCATATTTTTTTTATTTAGACCATTTTTTTTTTATGAATTACTTTAGTGGAATAAACAAGAATTCATCTATTTCATAATTCCTGTTATGTTATTACAGTATTTTTTAATTGCCTAAAAACTCAAATAATACAGCATTTTTTCTTACTCGTATTACTATTATCTTACGTTACATCTCAATTATAGAAAACGCTGCAAAATCAACAAATGTAATCGATGTTGTAATCCACGTAGTAAATTTATTTATCACAAGTATTAGAAATAAATATGCATTGAACAAAACAGACTATCATTTTCAACCAAAAATTATATAAATAATTCCATCACTAACGTTGTTCAAAGACGACGAGATGTTTTCATAACAGAGTAGTAAATGTTTTAGACAACACATTCGCCTTCAATAGACGATTAGATCTCGTTACAATCAGTCTAGTGTGTAGTTACCAAATATGGGTACTAGGAGATCATGATTGTTAAAGAGTGGGTGGTTTTATTTATGGTGTCGAAATGTTTGGGGGAAAAGAGACCGCATCGTGATGTAATGACGATTCATGGTCAAGTCAGAGGGTATCTTTTCCCGGATCCACCTCATCATGTCTTCCTGGGTATTCCCTACGCTCGTGCGCCACTTTTACACCATAGGTTTAAGGTAATGTACTTCGTAAACAGTTACCTAGTGTTCGGCATAAGTTTGCAATACGACTACATGTTAGTCCTGTAGTTTATATTCAGAAATCCTAAGAAAAATGTGATTGTAGATATTAAAATCTTCACAACAACGTGTTCTAGGCTCCTGAGCCGACAGTCCCTTGGGACGGTATATTTGAGGCGATACACCGCATCAAGTGTCCCCAAGTGGATGAGATTGGAGTGGAGAACTGCCTCGTCGTAAATGTGTTCGCACCAGAACAACAGCGGGGAATTAAATCGCTGCCTGTAATTGTCCATGTACACGACGGTGATTTTCAAAGAGGGTAATTTATAACAGATAATTAATGAGTATTTTAGGCTATCGATTAAACCAAGCCCATAAAAGCTGAATTTTATATATTTCAGTTGGGGATCATTCAGGGCACCATCTCGCTTACTAAAAGAAAATTTCGTCATAGTAACATTCAATTATCGTTTGGGAGTTCTCGGTTTTCTTTGCCTCGGGTCATTCGAGGCGCCGGGAAATGCCGGCTTGAAGGACCAAGTTGCCGCACTCTACTGGGTGCAGAGGAATATTAAACATTTTGGCGGGAACCCAAATGACGTCACTATTTATGGAACGGGGTCCGGTGCCGTCGCAGTAGAACTACTGCTGCTTTCTGGTTCCACTACAGGATTGTTTCAAAGGATGATTTTAGAATCCGGCTCTGCTATAGCCCCTAGTTCAGTGACGTATACGCCTTTCTCCACAGCTGTAAAAGTTGCTGCACTACTAGGATACAAAGGTGAGACAAAAGCGAACAAATTAGCTGATTTTTATCAGCAATTGCCCATCCGGAGTTTGAAGAACGTGACAGAAATGTTCCTACCGTGTATAGAACGCGATCAGTCTAATACCAATAGCCTGCTTGATGTGGACCCATTAGATATATTGAAGGACGCTCACTTCTTCCATGTGCCAATAATTATGGCCTTTTCAAATGCATTTGAGGTCAAAATTATATCGGATAACATAAAAAGGTTTACTTTCGTTCCTACCAATTTTAAAGAATTACTGCCGAGCAATTTGGAATTTGAAAGCGAAGATTTGAAAACGAAATTAGCAAAATTAGTGAAAGAATTTTACTTCGGAGACAATGTTGTTGGGGATAACTTGATTCCGAACTATGTGGATTACGTGAACGACATATTTATCGAGTACCCTGTTGTAAAATCATCAATACTGCATTCAAGGGCTACTCAACCGGTGTACCTTTTAAAGTTTACATATAAAGGCAGCATGAGCAGTTTGAAAAGCGAGGAGATATCAGGCGCTGGTCATGGAGATCTCTACATGTATTTATTCTCAAATGAACAACTAAACAATGAAGAACAAGTGATCTCAGACAGACTAATTCAGTTAATATCTAACTTCATAAAAGTGGGGTAAGTTATACATTATATTTTCATGTTCACACTTAAAATAAGAATAGGATACATTCAAAGGTTTGATGACAATTCTTTTATTTAATGTAAAGGTAACACAGAGACTAGAGAGGAGTGGAGGTGACTCATGAAACAGGGCACTAATATGTGATGACCACAGCCAGTCTGAAAAGAATACAGTTACGAAAAAGAACAATACACAGCTAAAAACTCAATAAACAATCTTTAAAATTGTTCCGAAAAATGTATCATGTACATGTTTTAGTAGAAGAAACTCACTAACATATTGTTACAGGGATCCAACGCCATTGACAACCACACTAATACCAGTTATTTGGGAGCCTGTACCGTACACTATCGACTTTGAAGGCAAGATAACCGTAGTACCATACTTAATGTTTGATAAAACAGTAGCAAATCAACTTCTATCTGGCCAGCAGTTGATATTTTGGGATCACATTTACACTAAATTCTACAAAAAACATGAGAACTCCTGAAGTTATTTGATTTATGTATGTGATGTACAAATTTGATATTAAATAAAGTGGTACAATAAATAGTTAAATACATAAATAATACACTTTACTATGTATTTGTGAAATTTTGTTGTTAATAAAGAAAAATGAGTTGTTGTAGGGCAAAAAAGCTTTCCTCTCTAAATAAGATTCAAGGTGCAACCAATATTTAAATATATTTAAGTGAGTATGTTCCAAACTAGTCATCGATTACTTAATGCTAATCTAAAATAAGCTTCTTTTAATACAGAAAGAAATATGTTTATAGTTTGGTTAAAATTTGCGGCATTATAAACGGCGTGTTCTATGTTAAAGTATGCAACCCACTATGTCAAACTTTATACTCATCAACATGTCACATTTTAAATTTATTATTCAAGGTTTTATTGCAAGAAGTATAAAAATAACATAATTTATTTTGAAATTAAAAATCTAGAATCGAATAAGAAAATTATAAGTCACAAATTGCCTATGATTTCACAAGAAATACCATTCAACGTCTAAAAGCAAAATATACCGTTACCTGGACAATACGCTCCAAAGGCACGTGAACGACGAATTCCAGACGATTTCTACACTTGTGAAACTATAACATATCTATCACCTATACTGTATTTATACTGTTTAGCTATTTCACTTTGAATTTAAGTAATAAAATCAACAAGTAACATCAAAAGACAAAACATGAAACACCACCCGTCACATTTCACTTCACTGACATGACAGTCATGACGTAAGTGCCGTTCGGAAATTCAGTTTCTTATAAGATTTGATCATTTTATAATTAGTGTTTAGCTACAAAAGTGATATTTGTTGTAGTTTTCGAACGGAAACAAGTTTTTAAAGGCTTTCCACGGCACGATAGTTTAAATTCTTATTGGAATTAAAGCAAGATCTGCATTTCCAATTAACTAAAGGTATTATTGATATGGCAGTTGTATTAGTTGTAATAAAGGTCACACCTCACAGAACACAGAAAAAACTACTCGTCCTTCAAGAAATGGGTGCAAAAAGATTTGTCATCTCATCAGAAAAATTTTGTTCTTCTATCTTTATTTTGTTAAATTCCTATGGGTTAAGAATGAATTAACACTCGTTAGTTTAATACTTACTTCTTTAAAATATTTATAGCTTAAAATTTGGGCTGTTAATAATATAGGCGTTGTTAATAAGTAGTCTGTGGGTTCTTCCAGACTATTTTTTACATCTGTGCAATATTTCAACAAGATCCGTTGACCCTTTCCGGAGATACCTTCTAACAAACATCCATTGATGCATCAATCCATCTAAAAATTCACATTTATATTATAATATTAGTAGGATGCCTCGAAATGAAACAAATTTCTTAGATTAAAAAGGAATGTCAAGTTTATTTATGTACAGTATCACTAATACAAAATAAATTTGCATATTACAATGTAAAACTATAAATCCACCATTCTTAATATCACAAAAAAAAAACAAACAAACAATATCAATGAACATTTTTAAAGAAAATTACAATGATATTTTAAAAAGCAGTATTAACCTTTATTTTTGTAACGGTAGGAATTCAATAATTTACGCACTTTTATTTCAACAGATTAAAAATAAAATATTACCAATACGTATTTTTTCTCATAACTTGTTTTTTATTAAATACCTAATTACATTTAAATACTTTAAAATTGGTTCTTTTTACTTAATATATTTCAATCAAAATTATATATTTCGTTATGTAAAGTATATCACGCTTAAAACCTTGTAGTAGGATAATAAAAATATTTTATATAATTATAAGTAGTAACATAGTATAATTTTTAATTGTCACACTTTTATAAAAGTGTACCTTAAATATCATTAAACATTATCATGTCTTTCTCTTATAGAGAATAAAAAAATTATAAAACGGAAGACAGTGTCATGGCCTTGATATTTTGGCACTTATGGTTTACAGAATAAAAAGATTCATAATGTCGCTTTAATGGTCTATCTAATTTTTGTCGTTTGTCAACGTGGGATTACGCTGCCGAAACAGGTGTACATATTGCTATCCCTCTTTTTCTTCTTGTAAAAATAGAGATAACTATTTTTTGAATAGGTGTTTTTTACAGGAACCAATCGTAGTAACTGACTGTCCAAGTAGGGGAAGATGAGTGCAGTTTTAAGACGCGAAAGTTATGCTTAATTTGCGAAGTATAGTAAATACTAAGCAGCGTATTATTTAATAATACCGAACAAAGTATTTCACAAAAGTAGAATTTATAATAAAAATAAAACATAAAGTAGATTACTTTCTTTTGTCGTGATATGATTTTTACTTAAAAAAACAAACTTACACATTGCGATTGCTATCACTTAAATATAGTCAAAAAGTTTTCATGTCTTTTCTTTTGTACGTTTACATTTGATTTTCTAAGTTTCCGTTAATTTAATAAAACATTCGTTAACTGGCAAGTTTATAATCAATATATATGTACTATATATGGCTTATACAATGCATTATTTCAAACAACTGTAAGTCATAACTTAGTATTTTGACCAATTTATCTGGAATGCAGTGAAAATTCGAACAACTGGCAACATTATGCTATAACGTCCACAAATTGTGTGGCGCCACTGTCGATAAAATAATCAGTATTGTCAACAGTGGCGCCACGCACAGATAAGTTGGTCAATTTATAACGTAAATTAATTTCAAAATACTGTTATTATTTTGGAATAGGACTGGATCAAACTAAACAGAGGTTTATATTCAACTTCAATTCGTACTGCCGCAACAGTTTTTTTTATAAGAGAGGAGGTAAACAAGCAACGCAGTAAACAACGACGTCCAAGAACGTCCGCGACACCAGAGGAACTAAAGATGCGTTGTTGGCCTTTTACAAAAATATTTTCTTGATTTTAATTAAAAATTAGTTAAAAATATGTAATTTCCCTATAGATTAATCCAGTCCTTACAATCAAATCATTGACAATGTTCTGTAACGTCTACGACGGTCGCCTTCCTCCAGCCGAAGAAGAAGTATCCAACAGCCAAGCCCAGTACTAGCGCGAGACAAAGCCAAACATTGTATGTCATGAACACTAACATCAGGACGTAGGATGCAGTAGATTGAACGATGTGGAGCAATGTCTGTATTATGTGACCACTCGACAGCATTGAGTATCTGTAAATATAAGAAGGAATTTTTATTTGAAGTTCCATTTCTGTCAACAGATGTCGCTCTTTTTGAAGGAGATGTATGTAAAGTTTGGGCGACATCTAGTGACGGAAAGCACAACTACAAAAAATAAATTTTTCAATCTTGACGATTAACGATTTAGACGCTATTAAAAAATCATTATAAACTATAATTGATTCAATTAAAATTCAGGTTATATTTAAAGGATTACTTTACCAAAATTATCTGGGCGATTAGCTAATATTTATATCTATTTACTTGTTTACATCAAAGACATTTTAATCACTACATGATTTATAACAGATAACAAACTAGTACAAGGAGTTTAACATTTTATATCGATGCGAAGTTAATAAAACATTATAGTTAAGGAAATCATCGTAGATATGAGCGACGTGTATCTGTAATATTAGATAAGTAATCTCCAATGATAGTGACATTAAAACCAATTTTTTATATTCAAACTTTTGTATATTTTCCTATGACATTAAATTTTTACTTTACTCAAGAATCCTTTATTAATTTATAAGGTCAAGCAAAAGAACTACAAAAGTATCATGCCATTAACACAAATGTTAATACCACTTTCGTTTACTAGAATTGTTACCGAGTATTACCTTAGAATTATGGTTCTAGTTGTCCTGTCTACACATATATTATATTAAATATCTTTGTTTATACTCACTTGACAACCGCAGTACCACCACAAGACCCTTGGTTGCCGCATTCATTTTTAGTAATATTAACTTGTGAGTCCCCAGTTGCTGTAGTTGCTCTAGTGTGTAGGGCCTCTCTGTAGTACTTGAGGCCTTCGTACAGGACCCCGGCGAGGAAGATGGCCACTGCGGACCCGAAGAGTTCCAACCCTGTCGTCGTCTTCCAGCCATTGAAAAGGATCTCCTGACATACGCCAACGTGGAACTGGAATTGAGGGATTCTAATTAGTTTAAAATACGTCAATATTTTTTGACTAACAGAAGAGCTAGCTTTAACTATTGTTATGTAACTTTCGAAACGGATAAGTCGCTTTAACAGTGGGCTTAACACGAATATTTGTGACATTCGCCATCGTATCGTAACCGAAAAAAAGTATTAAGATTTGTGCAGCGCCCCCTATCGGGTGCAAAGTACACTAATATACTCGAATTTTGACATAATTGCCGATGCCAATTTTACAGTCGTACTAGGCCCACCACTCAATTATAATAGTTGTGAGTCTTTTTCGTCGAGCTAGCCTACCTTTTCACCTAACATTGTTACTTCTCTTAAGTCTAATTTATAATACCTAAATCAAGTATTATATTAACCAAATTTTTGCCAGTCAAATTTAGTGTTACGAATTGTTTTAGCGCATGAATTCCAAGTATTCGCGTCTGTGTGTCAGTGTTACAATGTCGGTTTGTTTGCATTCGCTGCGGCGCGCGACCGTTTCCCGCGTCTGTATTGTTTTGGCACATCACTATCGCGTCCGGCTAACTGCATTGGCGGGAAATTGTCAGCTGTCATACGTCGAAAGCGTACAAATCTGCTTTCTTTGAATTATGTACGATGCGTAAACACGAAATACAGTACCTACTACAAACAAAAAAATCTATAAATTATCATAGTACTACAATTAGGAGTCGGTGGCTCAGGGTTCAAGCACTTGACTTGCAATATGCAGGTCCTGGGTTCGAATCCCACCATGTACCATGTGTGTATCGATTTCTGATTTACATATGTACATTTATCCGACATTCTTACGGTGAAGGAAAACATCGTGATGCAACCTGCACATATCTGAGAAGAAATTCAAAGATATGTGTGAAGTCAACCAACCCGCACTTGGCCAGCGTGGTTGACTATGGCCTAGTCACCCGTAACTTAGGGTAGGCTCTGAGCCCCTCGGTGGGGACGTATAGTGAGCTGATGATGATACCATTAGGAATACATTTCTATTTTGTTTAGATTTGGTCATTGAATTCATTAACCCCGTAGAGAATTGTTATGGTCAATGATTTTTTAATATTTGTATTTATTCTTTAAAGCAGAATTCCAGTATAAATCTCAGTAGGGGCGTTAGGGCTAGGTGGGGCGACCGCCCAGAGCGTTGGGCCCTAGGGGCACCGCGCCCGTAAGCCACACAATCTTTGGAAGATTTTCTCCGACACCAAAATGATAAAGCGTCTGGCGCCGTAATAATTTCGGACAGGACGCCGAAAATACTAAAAGCAGCCCTACCATATCCCGTTCTAATTTAAAAAAAGAATCTTTCGATGAGTACTTTGGAGAAATACGTTATAGGTTACGTGAAGCATATTTATTTTCAGTCTATTAGTGTTATTATTATGTTTTAATTGGGTTATTGTCCACTGTTAGGAAGTTAACGTTTGTCGTGGGTAAATACTATTAGGAAGAAAATCCGACACTGTGCCGGTGTACTGGCACAACACTAGCCTTACTAAAATGTCAACGTTTATGTCCTCTCACTAATCATTATGACATTTCACCTCGTAACGAAAGCGCGCCATTCGCGCCAAAGGATTACAACTAATAATGTCTAAAAATACATACGATGACTGCGCAATTGGCTATGTAAAAGTGTAAAATATTGATTATTCTTCTCGATTAAGTATTGTAATTACGAAATATTGTTTATTTCTACATAAAATATTGAAGAACAAGCACTCGTTATTGATAAGGTGACGATAGGAGCGCGGTGCACCGCAGTTACCGTTCCCATGGCCACAGATAAGAAAAATACGGAAAACAAGATAGTGTTTCTATTATTTATAAATTTTGTTAAATGATCTTTCTATCTCATAGTCTTAAAATATGGAAGAGTTAGAGTTGCCTTCAAATGCTAAGGTTCAAATAAAAGACGATTTTTTTTAAGTGGTCAACTGGTGTCACATAAATTGCGAACTAACACCTTTAAGTTTTTTTTATAGGATGAAGGCAATCGAGCAGAATGATTGATCCGTCACCCAAAATGCGCAACACCAGAGGATCCACAGATGAGTTGCCTTCAAGGCAATTGTATGCTCTTTTCTTGAAGGTCCCTAAGTTAATCAAGAAGTCATCAAGACATCTCTTAGCAATTAAAAAGTTTAAAGGGATAAATTTTAATATAGTTAACTAAATTTGGAGGCAGATGCTACCTTAAAAGTCAAAGGGTTTAACCCTTTACCCGCTGTAGACTGAGGTACTAGTTATCCGAATGGCCTATTTAGGCCGATGTAGAAAGGTTGGCCTTGACTCACCGTCATGGCGTGTGACGACATGCATCCGTCACCGTGGTCGTGGTCATGGTCATGGTCATGATGGTGCATGCTCACTTCTGACATCTTCATCTCCATTGCGTTCATTTTAGCTGCAACAAAAAAGAGAAAATAAATTATAACGAAATATACATATAAAAATGTTCAAAGACCTAGCACTAATATTTATAAAAAATTTGTTGATGGCGATTGTATTAAATAATCATGGTAGGGTCACAATAGGATTATAGGGCCTAGCATGAAAATTTGCGAGAATGTATTCGTAACGTAATCGAAAACATTTGTATGATGTAAAATTTAACAACGCCATATCAGGCATAAAGTACACTTACAAATTAAATACAAATTTTGTCTATGACATTACGCATACTTTCTTGCTTTTAGGGTTTTCCCTCAAGTTGCAAGTCTATTGGTTATATAGTTATGTACTTTTTTAAACACATTTAGTGCACACCATGCGAGATCACTCTAACTTGCACGTACTAGAATGATATCGCAGGGTCAGGTAGCACTGAACGTGTTAAAACCTCAAAAATTTCAAATCGTAAAATACCGTATGCAGTAACGTCTTGGGTTTATATGATAGCAACAAGGTCGCTAAACGCTGTGTTGACCTCTCAGAAGATAATGTCGCCCATACACGGACCGAAATATACAAATTGATGTCAAAAACTAAAGAACACATCACAGAATATGAACAAAGAAACATGTTTATGTCAGCCTACTTGTCTATTACATCACAATTCATTCACACAATATTGAACCTTATTCCTTCAACTCTAGACTTTAAATTCCAACATCTATTATTTCGTACAAAAATTTCATATGCGACATTGGATTATACACCTTAGCCAAAGCACAATAAGGTGTTTATTGGTTTTATAGATGAGATGTGACAGTTGTGCAAGAGTGGCTTTCTCTGCGCGCGCAGGGCTACCTCTTGCGTCAGTTAGTCATCTGACTGTGCAACTACACCATACTGGTACTTCCGTATATTCCAATAACTACCGAACAGTTAAAGATATTTCCAATAATTTATGTTGTACCACAATGCCAAATTGTCAGACATCCTTCAGCCGGAAATATGGATAACAATGTCAATGTAAAGACAAGATTCACTAATTAAACTAAGTAAAAATTTCACAACTAATTTAAGGTAGGCTCCGCGCCCCTCGGTGGCGATGTATAATGAGCTGATGATGATGAAATGAATATAAGTCTGAATTTCGACCTTTTAATATTTTATGCATTGTAGCAAAAAAGGAAATGGACAAATTGTATTACGTAAAATAAATACCAGCTTGATACCTTCACGCGTTTTTGCGAAAAATGGTCTTGACAGACAGACGGACGGACAACAAAGTGATCCTATAAGGGTTCCGATTTTTTCCTATGATGTACGGAACCCTATAAATACACACATATTGATAACCTCTTTCTTTTTCGGCCTAAAAAAATGTGTTGAACAAATCATATCATTGGCAATATAATAAAGAAATGGTTAAATTATTATTGATAAAGAATAAAATGCAGTAATTATATCTTATTAATATTATAAATGCGAATGTTTAGATGTATGGATGTTTGTTTGAATATATAAGGTAAAGAAGGTAATCGATTTCGCTCTAATTTTGCATAGAGGTAGAATATGGGGGAACACATAAGCTTATTAAGTTTTTTTAATCTCGTGCGGACGGTTACGCGGGCTACAGGTAGTCTATAAAAAAAACATATTACGATATATAACATGTGTTCTTGTTACGTGAAATACTAACGACCCATAAACAATCACTTTCGATTTCCTTATCAGTAACGCGTTACCTTTGTATTGCGCTCCACTTACTCATTGTACTCAACAGACGTAATTGTAATATACCATATTCTAGTACCCAATATATTTTACTAAATTGAATCATTAATTTAATAATAATTTGTATATTAATAATTGTTAATTATTAAATTAGTAAATATAAACCAAGAGTCTCTTATCTTTCTACTTTTTATTTACTAGCAGCCGCCCACGACTCTGTCTACGAAATTAAACAAAAAAATTATAGCCTATTACTACATCCATACATCCAAACAGTCGCATTTATATTAGAAACAAGGAAGATAAGATTGATGTACGATTGATTTAATGAAATACTAAATTCCATTCAATATATTTGAAACATGGCATCTCTAGCCGTGGATTTTCACTGTCAAAACACATATAAAATAACATATCATTTTCTTCTATATAATTTTCGGCAATGGAAACTAACATTATGGGCGTGATATTGTTAAATATTTATTAGATTCTTATGTACGAGTATTATGTAACAAAGTAAATGTGTCATAAATTTACAATGAGCCATATTATCCGTGTATAACGTTGTATACGACCATAACAGAAAAATCTGTGAATACATAAGTAGGTGTTTGGAGTTTGGTACAAGTTAAAAGCTTATGCGTTTATTTTTTTTTTCATCATTAAACGGTTACAATTATTTTATTTTAACGAATGTAGAAAAAAGGTACTTATTATCATAGAACTATTTACTATTTTCTTTTGTTTTACTTAAGCCCGGTGATGCGTCGTCATTTACTTTTACGCAAAACGACTAAATAATTAGAAGTTATTATTGAAAACAGGTCGAATTGAGAATCACAACTTTGTTTCAATCTCACTAATATTATAAATGCAAATGTTTAGATGGATGGATGTTTGTTTGTAGGGAACCTACAGAATGACTAAATGGATCTCGCTGAAATTTTGTTTTAGATTTAGAACATAGTTTGAAAGAACACATAGGCTAATTAAGGTTTTTTTTATTAATCTCGTGCGGACGAAGTCGCGGGTGACAGCTACAAAACTTATAAACATTAAATTAAAATAATGACAACAATATGTAAATTATATTTATAATCGCTTAATCCTTAACTTTCTACCATACAACAAAGCCATTGTACGACCTTCACAAAACAAAATTATGATTATTCACTTGTTGCGTTGCCTAATGCCGTCAGTTGACAGATTTGTTTATGGTCGTTGTTGCATTTTCCTTGTCGCAATATTAACGCTTCAAGTGACAAGACATCTATTTTTTATCTGTTCCGATTTCTCTTTGATTGCTGTTTAGTTGCAGATGAATAAATATTATTTTTATTGATAATAAGGTAAATAAAGAAGGCTAATCTTGATGACAGGATTTTGATTCGTGACAGGACTATTCAATGAGAAATATGCTAGTTTTTTTAGCTTGATAAATTCTTCGTTGGTCACGTTACGGTGATGAGGGCTATTTTTAGCCGACTAAAAAAAGAATGTTATAAATTACACAACTTAGAGTATGAATAAATTATTGATTTATAAAGATCTTTATTTAATGTATCTAATACTATAGAAAAAATCGAATAAATATTTAAAATCATAAAAATTCACAAGACTTTAACTCTTAAGCTAACATAACAATACGTAATAAAAAATTGTACTTTATCTATTGGTAACCAGTCAATTTATTCTCTGTTTTATTTAACTTAAAGGACAATACGATCCGACTATTTAAATAATGGTATAGACAATTTAAAATGCGAATTTTAGTATCGCGCCATCGCATGTCATTTATAGACAATAAAATATCTATCAAAAGACACAGTCTATGGTCGATGTAAGGAATAATCAAGGGAAGCGTAGACAGTCCTCAATCTTTATGCCACAATGTCTATGGTTTTGTGGTTAACTTTACTTAAAAATATTACTCTTTCAAAATTGGGTTTAATCAGAGTAATTTCAATTAATATCTAGATGTATTATTATCTGTCGTTATAATTCTATTTTAATAAATTTTTACAACAATGTTTACAATTAGATTTCAATTTAACGCCATCTGTCAGAAATATCCCATATTAATTATCTACATTGGCTAAATACACTTCGTGTGAAAGCCAATAGAGAAAAGAAAAAAAATATCTTCATAAAATACATTATAGGTTATAATTTTTTTAAAATTATATTTAACAAATTATGACAAGCATCGCGAGACCTCCTTACCTCATTTTCTAGTTAAAGATTTGATTTACGTAATCGTTCTGCGATTCATCCAATGACAATAAAGGCTCATATGTTGTCCATTATGCATACGCAGACATAACATCATAAAACGCATGTTTACTTTTAGACCAGTGGTTTTCAACCTTTGGGTCGTGAGGGGTCACTGATATATTTTAGGGGGTCCTAATTTAAAAAAATATATAGACGACTTTTGTTTTTGCCATGAATCAGGCCACAAATCAGTAAATAAAAAGGTAACTAATGGGTTCAGTAGAATTATTATTTTCAACAGTGTAGTCAGGGGGTCGTGTTTGAATTTTGAATGTTGTGGTGTCCTTACTCTTGACCTCGTTGTCTTGAAAGAAGTTAAAAAAACACTGCTTTAGACGACTGTGACCTAGTGATTCGAATTCTACACATTATGTAATTAAAACTGTTATTGAGTATATGAAAACAATAGTGGTACTTTAGCTGTAGTTATTAGATGGTATGTTTGCAAGCGAACTGGATAGCCTTGTACATAGACGTTCACTTTATCAAGATGAGTTCAATATTAAATTTTATTATTCTATTTGCTAACAAAAACGTTCGTTAGTCACGAAATATAACTAAATGCTAGTTAGAATATTTTTGAGTTAAAAAGGTAAAGAAATTTTATCATAAACATAACACTTATTTAAGTATTTCTTTAATAGGTTTTGCCCGCGACTCCGTCTTAATTAAAAAATCAATTAGTTGCCTGTGTTATTCCAGACTATGTAAATAGCGAGATCCGTTTAGACGTTCTATATAAGGGAACGTACCCATTCTACGTGACCCGTTTAGGGGGGGAGGGGTAGCGGAATCTTTAAAATACTACGGTCAGTCACAGGAGCGGGGTGCCGGCCCCCTCAGTATTTTGTGACGTAGTCGTTATTTGTTCTTTTTCATAATACAAATTAAAAAATAGGTCACGTAGTATGGGTATGCTCCCTAAGTTAAATAATAACAAACATCCATACATATACATTTATTATTATAATATTGGTAAGTTGTCTTGAATAAACTATTAACACAGAGAAGTAAGATAATAGTCCCTTTTAAAATTCCACCATGAATTCTTTTTATATACGTTGTATATTAACGTATATAAAAAGAATTCAGAATTATATATTAACGTGTGTAGTGTGTGTGGTAGGCTCCGAGCTCCTCAGTGGGGACGTATAGTGAGCTGATGATGATATAAAGACGTCATATATTATAATTATAAATACATTAAGGTAAATAGTAAAATAATTATAAAATCATTTAATAATGTTCTTATCCTTCAAGTATGATTTTCCTGTCTTAATGTTTTATAAAACCTAAGCATCCTCGTGTTTATTACTTTTAAAACAAATATGTAACACTAGCTGCCGCCGGCCACTCCGTCCGCTCGGTGTGAAAAAACTTAACTAGTAGCCTATGTGTTCTTCCAGACTATGCTCTACATCTATGCCAAATTACATCGAGATCCATCCAAACTTTGGCAAAGGAGCGAGCGGCCACCTGAAATAGCGAAGCGACCGTTGCTCATAGACATACGCAATTACATATGTGTTGCCCACCTTTAATCGACGGAGGGGAGGATGCACAGAAAGAAAATATTTTCCCTTGCCATGCATCCTCTGATCCGGAAAGTCCACTTTCACTTTCCATCCCTTCCCTATAACAAAAAGGGTGGGAAGGGAAAGGGGATTAAATAAGGCCTCCGGGACGCACACTCATCAGACGAAACGCCGAATTGCTTCCACTTGACGCCTGTCTTCTGTGTGGTCGTGGTATATCACCGGGCGAGCCGGGGCAATTCGTGCTAAGATGTTAAAGCGGGCTCTACCACTGTTAAATGCTACCACTGCATTTATAATATTAGTAAGAATGAAGATATTAAGATTAGTCCCTAACATAAGCGACCTACATGGTCAATCACGAAAAGATGTTTATTGCTATTCATTCGATTGAATGGTGTTATTACAAAACACGCATTTAAACCACTTTATTCAAATATGGAACACGTGGTGTTTCTTTTTTTAAAAAAGCTTAGTCTATTTTAAGAGCTATGATAATGTTTTGACTATTCTTCAGTATTCCACAGACAAGTGGTTCAATGTTTTTGTTCCGAATTTTAAGACAGGCCGATACGAACGAATCAAACTTTCAATATTGAAGTCAAGTAATATTATCAAGACTAGCTTATAGCCCGGGTATACGTTCCCAACAGTGAAATAATTTATCAAATCGGTTCAGTGGTTTCGAAGCCTATTCAATGTTAACAATCAGATTTTACCTCTATATAAAATTGTCGCTGTCGCCTACTACTTCGTCCGTGCAAAATAAACTTGACAGACAAACAGACGGACAACAAAGTGATCCTATAAGGGTTCCGTTTTTTTCTTTTCGAGGTATGGAACTCTAAAAAAACTTAATTAGTTGCCTATAAGTTCTTCCAGGCTGTCCCTATTTTCATCGGATCTATCTGAAATTTGGCATTAATTTAGAACATAGTTTGGAAGATCGCATAGGCAACTTCATCATCATCAGGTCACTATACGTCCCCACCGAGGGGCTCGAAACCTACCCTAAGTTAAGGGTGATTGGTTGGTTAACTTCACATATATCTTTGAATTTCTTCTCAGACATGTGCAGGTTGCATCACGATGTTTTCCTTCACTGTAAGAACGTCGGATAAATGTACATATGTAAATCGGAAATCGAAAAACACATTAGTACATGGCGGGATTCGAACCCAGGACCTGCAGATTGCAAGTCAAGTGCTTGACCTTTGAGCCACCGCCGTTCCACGTAGGCATACATAGGACATATACTATTTATTAAGCTTTTTTTACTTCCACGCGAATGGAGTCGCGGCAGCTACAGTTCTAAACAACTTGCAGTTTTGTTTCTGATGTTTGGTTTTATTAATAATTTGAAATCTGTTTTTATCAGTGTAAGTCGAATATGTATAACATTCCTTTTGTAAGCTCCAATTCTTATCGGTGAAACGGTATCGAATAGTTTCGAAACATAAATATTATTGGAGCTATGCCTCGCTCGATTCCCTGAGTATACGATTATTTTATACATAAATGTAAAGAAATGTTACTGCCGTGTTATATTTCGCGATAGTTTTTAACAGTGTGTTAACTAATATTCAGGAACTTATTTCAATTGTTTAAACTTTTTATATTATTATAAAGTCATTGAAAACGGCTATACTCACGTATGTTTTACCTAATTTGGTTTTGGAGCCGACTAATATCCCGACGGCACTGAAACTAATCGGGGCCGACACTTTACTAACAATTTGTGAGTGTAGCCGTTTTTAATAAGTTTTGGTAATTGTGTAACATGTTAACGAAGGAAGGAAATCGATAAAACAATAAATTATATTATTTTAAATTCAATTAACAAATTTTCCGTACCCGTATTTATTTATAAATACTTAAATTTAAAACTGATTAAGGGCTGATTATGAAAGTGGATTTTGAATAACGTATTCGTTCTTTTTCAAAGAAGACTATGATAAATAAATATTTATTAAAATCCGCTATAATTTCGTTTAAAAATAACGTAGGTAATGTCAGGTCTAATTTCCGCTGAAAGAGTTCGTGTAACAGATTATCACGACATACATACAAATGCACACAAAGTACTAAGTGCATCTAAATCACGTTGTCAGTTGTGTTTGCGAGAAACAGCACAATTGCTCACATCCGGACAAAGTGTGGGGTCAGATAACGAGCGATTTCAGACGCTGAGCGATAAATTACACTTTAGTTCTAGACATTATTACTTTGAATCCTTTGACGCGAATGACTTGCTTTCGTTACAAAGTTCAATGTCAGAATGATTAGTGAGGGGACACAAACGTCGACATTTTAGTAAGGCTAGTGTTGGGTCAATACACTGCAACATTTTCGGATTTTCTTCCTAACAGTACTTATGAAACTTTTTTAGGCCCTGACATAACAAAAATAGTCAGTTTCAGAGCCCAATTTTTGCTGAAAAAGCTGTTGGCAAGTACTATCGTTGAAAAATAGTAATAAGTAATATGAGCAAGTTTTAACAACAGAACTCGTCATAATGTTACAAATATTTGCAATAAAACGACAAAAAGCATTTCATGTTTATTAATAAATTAAAATGTACTATCAGGTGATTTGTCGGTATTCTACTTTTACAGCGACTTTGAGACGACGACGGGGAAACTAAAACCAAGAGAACGCTTTCAAATATGTCTGTACGGAAAAAGGTCGGTCAGTTGTACACGATTAATTATTTTATCATTATTATCCCGTAGTTTGTGCAACTCACTGCTGCCTAGTTGATTAATTTGTTAGGAGCGGAGTTTGTCTCGTTGCAAGGACAAGTTTTCTATAAGTAGAACACCGCCAAGTGCCCTTACTGTATATTTGTTAGTACGAACGGTACCAACTTTCCAGTTTAATTTATTGGGTCAATGTTAAATTTCGTATTTATTGCTACAAATCGAATTTCTTTTCGTTGAAATATTACACAACTTCTTGCTCGCTGGTTTTATTAATTGCCAGTCGTTTAATTTTAAAATATCATATACTAGCTGTCACCCGCGGCGCCATCCGCACGGAATTAAAATAAAACTTATTTAGTAGACTATGTGTTTGTTTAGACTATGTTTTACATCTATGTCAAATTTTAGTAAGATTCACGCAGCTGTTCTGGACATCTTTTAACAACCATCCATCCATCTATTCGCATTTATAATATTAATAAAAATTACTAAATTTACGAACTCTTTTCATATTATCCTCATAAATTCCCGAAAAAGGTAAGTAAATATCAATTGCTTGGAATATGAAAAAAGTGTGGCCACACGAGCACAAAAACAATTATTCTGCTAGTGTGGCCCCACGAGTATATAAATCAAAAATGCTCGATTGTTCTTTGTCCGGGGCTTTGTCTATGTGAGGCTAGGGTTGTCAACTTTGATTCAACGTAGCGTAGACCGAATATGTAAAAGAATTAAATTTGTATCCAACTTAGGATCAAATATTACCATAAGAGCTATAATTTAGTTCTTATGTTGCTATGTATATGTATGTATTATAAAAGGTTTTAGACCTTATTGCATTGTAAACGTCAAATGACTTTAACCGAAGTGGGAAGGGAACTAACGCCCTCGACTGTACCGTGCAAAATCGAAATATTCGTGTTAAAATCAAAGTGGTGACAACCCTTAATGATAGACAATTGAGCTTCAATTTTGTAATGGTCGTGTGAGCGGAGGCATTATTGTAATGTAAGTATTGACGCGCAAAATAATAAATATAATATTACTAGCTGTCGCCCGCGACACTGTCCGCGCGGTATTATAAATAGATAGTAACCGATTCTCAGAGCTATTGAATATGCATATAACATTTCATAAAAATCGGTCAAGCCGTTTCGGAAGAGTATGGTATCTAAAATGGTGACACGAGAATTTCCTATAAGATTCTGTTTTGACACTTCTAAGCATAAGTTTACTGCCGAAAAATGTTGTTAAAATATTGTGTACACGTGTTACTGATAAGTAGCCCAAAAAGTTACAATTGAGGATATTAATTCCCTACCCGATAAAAGTCGTTAAAATTAGACAGAAAGCTTGTCATAGTATTTTTTTATATATCATAAGGTGGCAAAGGAGCGAGCGGCCACTTGAAATCGCTGAAATAGCGAAGCGACTGTTGCTCATAGACATACGCAATTGCATATGCGTTGCCTACCTTTAGTCGACGGAGGAGAGGATGCACCGAAAGAAAATATTATCCCTTTCCATGTATCCTCTCATCCGGAAAGTCCACTTGCACTAACCCTCCTTTCCTTATAAGAAAAAGGGCGGGAAGGGAAAGAGCACTAAATTAGGCCTCCGGGACGCACATCAGACGAAACGCGGAATTGCTTCCACTTGACGCCTGTCTTCTGTGTGGTCGTGGTATATCACCGGGCGAGCCGGACCAATTCGTGCGAATATGTTAAAGCGGGCTCTACCACTGTAAAATAAAATAAAATTTTAATGTTATATCTTTTTACTGTACGATATTCTATATTAAGTTGGAAGCAATAATCTTTGAATAACACAATTCTTATCTATTTGTATTCAAATAGAAATCTGATAACAAAATGTACAACGATCATCATAATCAAACATAATGATAAACTTACGTGGATTGAAATTTACAAAACAATTTAACGGACGCTATCAAAGTTAAGCAGTAAACTGAGGGAGACATTATTTGTTCAAATATTTGCATTACTGATTTCCGATGGACGATTCGACGTTGTTACTATGTGGCGCTGTTACACTAAACAGGATATTCATCATCAACTATACGTCTCCACTGAGGTGCTCGGAGCCTACCCTAAGATAGTGGTGATTAGACCATAGTCAACCAAGCTGGCAGAGTGCGAGTTGACTTCACACATATCTTTAAATCTCTTTACAGATATGTGCTGCATCACGATGTTTTTTTTTAACGTAAGAACGTCGGGTAAATGTACATATGTAAATCGAAAAACACAATGGTGCAAGACGAGATTCGAATCCAGGATCTGTAGATTTCAAGTTAAGTACTTAAAGCTGACCTCCGAAGCTCTAGGATATTAGGTAAATCAAGCATATTCGATAGCCAATCTTACTAATATTTTAAATGCGAGTATTTAGATTGATGGATGGAAGGATGTTTGTTTGAATGTATCTCCAGAACGGCTGCACGGATCTTGATGAAATTTGGCATAGATGTAGAACACACTCTGGACAAACACATAGGCTTAAGTTTATAATATGCCTAGTGAGATTACAAAATGATGAATTTTAAAATCTGTACAAGACATACTTATGTGAGAAATTTTTGAATACGATTTCCTATTAAAATCAACGTGACTTGTTTGTCACGGTGTCATGCTTGAGGAAAGATGGCGGAAATCCCCCGTGCATTTAACACAAGCTACTAATTAAGGAACTTATAATGTTATATTCTATTAGTTAAATTATTAGCGGAAATAGCTCTAACATTTTTCATAACTAATTAAATATTTCATTTAATTTCATATCATTTCATTTCTTTACACCGCATTTCATTTCATTTTATTTCATTACTAGCTGTCGCCTGCGACTCCATCCGCGCGGAATTAAAAAACTTAGTAGTCTATGGGTTCTTCTAGACTATGTTCTACGTCTATACCAAATTTTGGCATGATCTGTTTAGTCGTTTTGGATATACCTTCAAACAAACACTTATTCATGTAATATGTAATAACATAGTAAGATTCTGTTCAAGCAAACACTAAACACAGGTTTTAAGACCTAAAACTTCAATAATGAATAGAAAGTATTCAACAGAAACATACCGTTTCAAATGTTTTCAATGTCGTGTTTACATTTCGCAGATCTTTCACGGACATGTGCTAAAAGGCATAGCATTTTGTAGCTCACTAATATACGCTAAATAACATAAAAATGATAACCATAAAATCTGGGTTTTCGTTACACTGTAAAAAAACAAATTGCCATCTCTCTCATATCCTTCAAAAACTAGAGATAGCAATATTTTTCGTACGGGTTTTTTAGAAGTATAAACTAAACGTAACATATTTTAGTATATGTGTATTAGGACATATTTGTCATGTATTTAGTTTTAAAATCACGTTACTAAAGGCCCAAGAGTACAAGAGATATTTCCAAACGTGGTAACTACGTAACCGTTTAAAAACAGGACAAATTCTACCTGAGAGAGCGATACACTGATTAAAAAAGACCGCATACAAGTTTAATTGGAGGCTCGAAAAGTCGCAATCCAAGGTCATCGCCAGGACAAATGGGTGACTTTGTTTATTAAAAATATACAGCACTAAATAAAGACAAAGAAGGCCATGTGAAAGCAGTTCTTTTGGAATTGCAATTGTATTTTCGCACCTGACATAATATTAGCTTTATATCATCTGTTATTTGTTTGGCTCATTTTGTTTTTTTTTATAACAATGATAAAGTTCTAAATTATTCAGCCAAAGTCAATAAACTTTACATTAAAATTGAAAGGAATTCAAACCAATTACACAAAATATAATCAGGTTTTTTTTGTTTTTCTCAAAATAATTCAACTACATATTTTATTTTAATTTAAAATGAGTACAATGACTGACTAACTTATCGTCATCCTTGTCTTTCACCTTTGAAAAAACAGAGATAACAATATGTTTTAAATGAGGGTTTTAATTTTTAAAATAAAATTAAAAAATCGGAGCATCACGAGCGGGGGGCTCGTTTCTTTATGAAGTCAGCTAAAAACCCACGATAAAAAGACTTTATAACCTAAAAATACGCAACAGATTTAGTAATAATCTTTTGCGTATAGTATAGTATTTTTTTATCTGTGGTATCACCAAGTTTGCGCGACAGTTTTCTTCGACCTTAAGCGTAGTAATTCGCATCTAATTATTATTAAAAATTGTTTATAAATTAATTGGAAATGCAATTGTCTTATATTTGCACCTGAGACAACTAACGTCTATCCAAGCTTTATTATTCCTCCAGTTCAATGAACTCTGAGTTTATTATATTGTTTGAATGAATAAAAGTAACAGACAGTTTTACCTTTTTAATTTCGTTTCATTTGACTTATCTTACTACGGGTTTTGACAGCGTCTTTTGACATGTATTGTCGTCTCTTTCAGTGTCTTTGAAAAAAAAGAGACAGCATACAAGAGCCATTACATTCCAAACTTACAGTTGTCGTAATCTTGCTTCTACTTTTAATATTTGTTCAATGAATTTCTAAAGGTTATATTATGAAACATAACATCATCACGTGAGCCTTGCAACACTGGGTCAATGGACCGATGTTAGATCTGATACCGTTCACTTCGATGTTAAAGGTTAATTGAACGATAAATAGGTAAATCACAAATACAGAAAAAACTATAGTAGACTATATGTTCTTCCAGACTATGTTCTATATCTATGTCAAATTTCAGCGACATCCGTGAAGCCGTACTGAAGATATCTAACATATATTCATACATACAATCATTCGCATTTATATTGTTAGTAAGATATAACATGAGCCCGCATATATGACCTTCTTTACATCACTTTCGGTTTTATATTTTGCCGCAATTTTATATTCCTGGTCAGATTAGAGTGGTAGAGCTCGCTTTAACATCTTCGCACGACTTTGGTCGCCTCGCCCGGTTAAATACCAAGACCACACAGAAGACAGGCGTGAAGTGGATGAAATTCCGCGTTTCGTCTAATGAGTGTGCGTCCCGGAGGCCTAATTTAGTCCTCTTTCCCTTCCCACCCTTTTTCTTATAAGGAAATGATGGGAAGTGGAAGTGAACTTTCCGGAAGAGGAGATGCATGTGAAGGGAAAATATTTTCTTTTTGTACATCCTCCCCTCCGTTGATTCAAGGTAGGCAACGCATATACGCGTATGTCTATGGGCAACGGTCACTTTGCTATTACAGCGATTTCCAGTGGCCGCTCACTCATTTGCCATCTTAAGATATAAAAAAAAAGATTATGCATTCGAATTTAAGCGTTAATTTACAAGCGTCTACTTCGTATTATTATGACTTACTGTAAATATATAAACCTATTAATTATGTGCAATAATTTATATTCAATATCATTACACAGCTCATCAATATTTCTTTGACAATGTTGCAAATGTATTCCTGTATATACATACGTAATTATTACAAATTCGCTATGTCTAGTCAAAGAATATAATTCCGATCCCACTTCGGATTAAATCTTGCTATCTGACTAATCTGATTAATTAATTGATTATAAACTAGCTGTCGCCCGTGACTCCGTCCGCGGATATATAAAAAAAAACTTTATATATAGATAAGTTAAATAAAAAGCAACTCTTCAAGGCAATAATTCAAAAAAAAATAATAAATAGTATCCGATGTCCCTCTCCTGGCTCTAAGCTACCTCCTCACCAATTTTCAGGCATATCGGTAAAGCCATTCTTGAGTTATAAATAGTGCAACTAACACGACTTTCTTTTATATATATGCGAATGTTTGGATGGACGGATGTTTGTTTGAAGGTATCTCCAGAATGGCTTAACGGATACCGTTAAAATTTGGCACATATGTAGAACATAGTCTGGAAGAACACATAGGCTACTGATAAAGTAATTTTTAGTTCCGCGCGGACGGAGTCGCGGGCGACAGCTAGTATCGTTATACAACGACCATTTGACATATATACAAAGTAATTTTAAGTTTATTGTATATGTTATCAATATAATCAATTAACTGATAAGATTATGTCCTACTTTAAATTCTCAATAGATACGGTAACTTAATTGGTAAGAATGCAACGGAAAGCTTCAATACTTTAGGAGAAATTGAAATTTTAAATTTGCTATTTGTAGCTTTCGCCCGCAACTACGAGTACGTCTGCGTGGAATTAAAAAAAAACTTAGTATCCTATGTGTTCTTCCAGACTATGTTCTACATGTATGCAAAATTTCAACAAGATCCATGCAGCTGATGATATCGTCCAACATCCATCCATCCATTCAAAAATTCGCATTTATAATATTAGTAAGATGTGATATGATATTTGCTACAAATCTTCATATAGTAGAGTTAACGGCATTATTTTTCCTTTTAAGTAAAGCTGATCTCGCTTGAGACAATTGCGTTCTTAGAACCGGAATTGTAACTTGTTCTTGCTGAGCAACGCAAACTACACGACTGCTCTGTGCTGTAATACTCTGTGCATGTGTGAGGAGCTACAGTGATATACAAACTTATACCGCAATAACACAGAAGATACGCGTCAAGTGGAAGTAATTCCGCGTTCGATTAATAAGTGGGTGCAAGAAATCAATTCTAGTTCTGCGGGGTTTTCCTTAGCAAACTTCAAAAATGTATATAACTGACCATAATTTTCGATAAGTCACGTGATTGTCGCGCGTTAGTTCTATGCATTTTTGTAGTTCACTATGGACTCGCTATGAAGTGGATGCACTTTGTCTAACCCCCCAGTTTCCTTTATCATCCTTGAATATATGGGAAGTGATAGTGGATTTGAAACTGCAGGGACGTGTAAGTAGACGTATAAGTAATCTACTTTCTGTACGTCCCTTGGCGATAAACGATCACAAATAATCACGAGCCGTCATAAAGTTTGAATCTTGTAATACAACACACATTGAGGTATAGCTTTATAGGCATCCAAGCTTCTATAGCTGTCTTGAAATGGATCTAAAGTTTCTTTAAGATTTTGAATGAATTATCACGATTTCATTAACCGTTGGTTTCTGAGACCTAAATCTCTGTATAAATCATATCGTTATTACTTGTACCTTGACAAAACAGAGATATCATATTTTAAACGATAATTTTAGTCTCAGAAATCCACATTAAGAGATTGAATATTATCTTGCCAGATACAACAGCGCAAAATACAATTGCAAGTAACACAGATAATGGCCGACATCCGTAAGACAAATCTTCGTGGTAAGTCAGGATCGTCCCCGATCATTGCTTTATTGTTTTAAATTAAATGAAATGGACCACGACTGCCGTGTACAAACGTCAACAACATACTAGAGAACGGCCCCGACTTCACTTGTCACATAAAATTATTTTAAAACACTAGTTTCATACATTATTTGTTTACATCTGTCACAACTCACAGACCTTGGCACTTAAGTAATAAACACGTCAATTGAATGATAACTTATCAATCAATTAATATAGCTAAAGAATCATCTTCACTTCACAGATTTGTATTTATGTATGTTTGTAATAATTCAACTCATAAACTAAAAACCGATTTAAAAATTTTTTACTAATCATTCTAAAACTTGATTTTGTAATGAAAACGCACCATTCGCGCCAAAAGATTCTATAAAAGTTCCGAGTAATCTCCGGAAGGACTAGACCGATGTTGACGGGTGCTGGACATTAAAGTAACTGAAACACGCGGGCATGTTATAGGCTTTTTTTAATTCTTCTAACGAAGCCGAAGGCGACTGGTAGTTTAAAAAAATCACTTTACTAGACAATAAGAAACAATATAAAATTATACACATGCATGTTGCCGACAGATACGGAACCTTTTTATACGTTTTTTTACTCATAATTTTTATATTTTTGTATTTGGAACTTAATATATTTTTTCTACCTTTTTCTGTCTATTTAAAATATTAGTTGTAAATATATCTTCTAACAGTGCGTGCTGATTTTTTCATTTCATTATTCTATTTTATATTTTCTTTTTTCTTTTTAAAAGTTTTGTAAATTTACTAATATTTTTTTATCATTCCAACTAAGCTCTAGGCTTGTGCTAGGATATGGTTTACAATAGTCGAATGGCAGGATTCGAACCCCCGACCTCGTGATCGGAAATCAGTACCCTTAACCATTAGGCTATTGACGCTTCAAATTTTATTATATAATATTCCAAAATTTATATAAATCACCTCGGGATATACATCAACGTTTGTTATAACCAGTGTTAGTGAATTACGCCTCTAAGGTCGCATGCGAGCGCGCACATTCACTTGTTAAAAATTAACGTAAAAACATACCAATATTTAGTCGCGCTCAGGGGCTCGACCTTCATATTATTAAAGTCTTTTTACACTAAGCCATAAAAATAATTTTCAAGTACCGTTTTTATCGGCCTGGCTGCAACTGATATAAATTACAATTAGTGGAATAGGGGTTTAATAATTTACTGTATCAGATATCAAACCTCATTTGATATATACTGCGTGGTCATGTGTAAACAACTGACATATGAACTAATTAATTAATTATGTTGATTACTTTTAATTATACTTAATTAAAATGTAATGTTGGTGTTATTTTTTAAATTGCAATAACTTTAACTTAATATACTTATTGAAGAGCTTTTTTAATATTCACAGTATAATCTCACTAATCCACTGCGATAGATTATATTCGTAAGACACGAAAATTCCAATAATCCGGAACTATTTATATATAACTAATTTCATAAAAAAACTGATATAAAAACGGCTAAACACTCACGTATAATCGTCCGGTGGCGGCACCGACTAGTTTCGAGCCCATCGGGGGCCCTTGATCAGGATGAGTGGTACTGGTATTATTTCGCGGACTATCAGATTATTATGTCTCACGAAAGTTTGAATAATTTAATTTCATAAACTTCTAGGATTATGTATCTTCCAATAACTTATAAACACTATTTTATAAAATAGATAAAGGAAATATGTAAAACTTTATCTAGAGAACTTAATGCGATGTAAGTAAAAACTTGCGATATCTATATATACAAAAGAAATGTTATTAGAAAGCGGTTCAACTGTAAAATACTACTAGTATAATTATAACATCCTCAATAATAAAAAAGAAGTCGAAATACTATTTAGATAACGCAAAAAAATTATACGAACGGATAGAAATCGAAAGCAACTAAATATGCAAAAGAAATGGATTGATACCTAATTCGTCAAAATAAATTCAATTTAAGATACAGACGATCATTATTTTTTAACTAAACACACATATAAAACCTACTTGCTTACGCATTACAGCTGATAAAGTCACTATAAAATTTTAAAAATACAATTCGAATATAAAACCTCATTTTGGCAACAAAAAATATATAACGGCATTGAAATACCTGTGTACCTGAATTGTTATTTAAAATTGTGATGTTACGTACAATTAATTCAAGACATTTATCGATAAGGTTAATTAGTAAACATGAAATGAAAAAAAAAAACGACAAAAGTTAAATAGCTGCCATTGTTTTAATGTCGTTGTAGTGATTTATAATTCAAAACTAAATGACATATAAATAAAAAGTAATTTATTTAACTAGCTGTCGCACGCGACTCCGTCTTCAAATTTAAAAAAAAAACTTAATTAGTAGCCTATGTGTTCCTCCAGACTATGTTCTACATTCATGGTAAATTTCATCGAGATCCGTTCAGCCGTTCTGGAGATACCTTCAAACAAACATCCATCCATCTAAACATTCGTATTTATAATATTAATAAGAAGTAACAAAATACTTTTGGTTCAATGAGACTATCGCAATTAGGAACACTTAAAAAAGAACACAACTTTAATACGCTACTTAATTAGTAAGGACTATTGTTATAATAAAGTAAAATATGAAAATATATTTAGACAACGTTGAAATACTGTCTATACGTAATGTTATTTACAATAATTGCATACGAACGGGTTTATCCGTGTAGTGTAGTAAACAGAAAAGGTCACAATCCCAACTCAACCGGTACTAAACAGAAATTACGATCTTAACCACAGACAATAGCCCATAAATTCCCGCCAAATGATTTATTACAATTTATAATCTGTTGTAATTGTTTACACAAATAATTTTGAGTTATGTCTTAAAATAAATAAATATTAAACTCACCGATTCTATTATAATTTGAAGATATAAACAAATAAACAATCCCGTTTTGAACAAGGTTTTTTTTTAAATTGTATTATTGAATATCACGCGCGTAAAATATCGTATCGTTTCTACGCGAACTAAAACTCGTGTACTCACGATCGCAGCGCAAGCGACAATGTCTAGAGTGGAGCTCTGTGGTCTAGAGCGGTACTAAACGGACCAAATACTGACTTGTGTGTTACGTCACTATCTTTTTATACACAGAAACATGCTATTATCGGACCAAAATATTTTATCGACACCTGTAATAATGATGTAGTACAACAATAAACAACATATCGATAATCAATATTCTATTGTATCGATATTCTATTTTAATCTTTTAAGAAAGATAAAGAAAAGAATTAAAAAAATTGTTTTCTTGAAAATTTATGTATCAAATTATGATATAATTTAATAGTGCTTAATAATTACATTATTAATTATTTATTCTTAGTTACATTTTGTCTAAATATAAGGGCTTTTTGAGCTCATGGAATGTATTCTAGTAGTCCTATATATAGGAAACGTATAAGTATTATTCGCCCGACTGCGATTCATGATTTTTAAAAGTTATTTTTTGACCTCTTATAGCCTAAAACTTAAACGGTTTTAAAAAGTTTTTATTTGATAACTACCAAATAGTTTTTAATGATTATCGACATATAGAGTCACATCACTAGCTCATCAAGCATTAGCCGCACGTAGTTATCACATCACACAAGACATGTACGCCGAATCCCTCATGCATATCATCTCTGGGGCTGTGATGTAACACGGATTATACCGATTAATAATCAATTGTAACTAAATAAGTAGATGCGTCGCACGAATAGTATAATATTTAAGGCATTGTAGGCAGAGCTGTCTTAAGTTAAACTGCAACGGCCCGCTTAAAATCAGGTGGGATCGTGGTGATGCGCTAGCTTATTCAATAAAAAAAAATTATGACAAACCATGTCTAATCATCATCATCATCAACCTCGGGGTCGGCACAGTATGTACTACTTCTCCATACATCTCTATCAGCCGTCATATCAGAGTCTACCCCCTTCTTACGCATATCCTCTTTCACACAGTCCTTCCATACTTTTTTTGGTCTTCCCCTACCCTTGTAGCCATCCACATTCAATCTCATTACTTTTTTACTTATATCATCATCATCATCCCTCTACATAACATGTCCAAACCACGTTAATCTTTTACTCCTCAATTTCTCGATCACTGGCGCTACTTTCAAACTCCCTCTAATATACACATTTTTAATTTTTTACTCCTTGTCACACCACACATCCATCTTAGCAACCCTGTAATACATACTTTAAAATGTTTTGGCATTAAATGTTTTTACTGGCCGGCCGCCTGCCTGACGCCAAATGTCAACAAACCATGTCTAATGGTCAGTTAATTTTAAAAGTTCAAAAGTTTGCGATAATATTAAATTAATTTAATTAATGCATTTAAACATCATGTGCTATGTATTTTTATTTGCCTAATTTTAATGATAATATTTACGTGATATTCAACGATTAAATATTATCAGAAAAAAGGATTTATCAACGGTAGCAGTTAGAAGGAATATGAAATCTTGTTACTACGAAATAAATGAAACCCTCATCATAAAATTATGTCGTTTATTAAATTTATAATATCAGATAAGCTTACATTAATAGTAAAATGTATATTAATAGCTTAAGATTACGAAAATGTAATCCTTCAAAAGTAGCTATCGCCCGCGACTTCATTTGCGCGGAAAAAAAAAACTTAGTTGCCAATGTGTGTTTTCCAGACTATGTTATGCATCTATGCTAAAAAGAGAGATTTGGACTGGCTGGCTGGTCTTTGATTTACGTAAAAACCATCCATCCATTGATCCTAACTTTCATATTTATATTATTAGTAAAATTACTAAGATGAGTCTGTGGTTTTTATCTAACGAAATAAAAATCATAATTGCTCAAATCTTTCAATTAAAATGTTCAATAATCTAGACTTTTTGAAAGGGTTAGGGTCCTTCAAGAGGCGAGCGTATCTCTATTCAAAAGCTGGCAATGCATCTGCGGTTTCTCAGGCTTTGTTGACTATGGACTTCGATGCTCGTATGTCCCCTTTTTTTTTCAGAGGGGAATCCTTTATGCATACTCCGCGCCCCGGGGGGGACACGGTAGTTATGTGGGATTCTCTTCCATAGCGGAAGCATACCCACTAAACCCCTCTGTTCCTCCAACGCATCGGGACGGGACCACGGGCACGCTTTCGCTCTCGTCCGCGGCCCCGTCTGCGCCAGCTGCCGAGGCAGCTCCCTCACAGGGGCTCGTATGTCCCCTGATCTTATACAAAAAACCTCTTAGATAGAAAAAATAAAATTAACACACAAAACGCTACTTTCTCTTCTTTCTCTTTTTATAAAAATAAAAAATGGTTAACAAAATGTTTTTACACATGTATATTGATAGTGAAAACACGCGGAAGATATTCTCTGCCAGAAAAATGTCAAGGCATTTCTTCGTTCACATTGAGTTATCGATCCCGATTAGTTTGTGTCATTGTTTATGTGAATTCTTCACCTATCGCAATCGATCTATACTAACCAGTGGCGTTCAATGAACATGATAGACGGACAGACAGAATTTGCATGTTGCAATCTTGCTTACATATTTCTTTTATGTTTCAAATGTAATTGAGTAACAGCTGGGCTTGTGAAAATCTCGTTTAAGGTAATTCTGAGGTGGGTTTTTTTAATTAATTTTAATTAATTTCGTTTTGAAACAATTCCATGCGTGGTCATATCGATATTTTTTAATTGTTTTAATCGAAATTATAATACGTATTTGTAAGAGATAGGATGTAGTGAAATTGTTACAATATGACATATTTTTTTTTAATATTTCAGAATTTACGACTTTTATAATAAAAAACAGCGACGAAATTTTATGATACTTGTAAAAAACCAAAGTTTATTTTTATCACAATGAATAAAAACATTCAAACGTCACAAACCACAAAAAGATACAGTGCGGCAATACGTTGTAGATAAATTGTTGAATCGTACTAATATTATAAATGCGAATGTTTAGATGAATGTTTGTTTGAAGTTATCTCCAGAACGGGTGAACGGATCCTAATGAAATTTAGCATGGATATAGAACATAGTCTGGAAGAACACATAGACTAAAGTATTTTTTTTTTAATTCAGTGTGGACGGAGTTGCAGGTCACCTCTAGTAGAACATAAATAAACGTCTGTTTCCACTGCGAAAACTACGAAACCATTGTTATCCCTTTCATTCTGTACGGTAAAATTGAGATGACATGTGTTTATTATAATACAATGTTTCTGTAATGAAAACAAGCTGTATTAATACAAGGTTAAATATACAAATGATAAAGACTAAATTTAATTTGTAATTTCCTATATTGTATGCATTTTTCCTTTGATGACATGTTTGTGTAAATTTCCAAACCTAATATTTAATTTAAAAGATAATAAATACAGTTATTAAGGAAAAGTTAAACATCCTTGTTTGAACTTTCCATAATTTCAGCATTTAAATAATTTAATTAAATAAAATTATTAAACGAAATTAAATTAAACTTATGTGAGACATAAATAAACTTGAGCCAATAGCCTAATGGTTAGTACGGGTTTCCGATCACGAGGTCGAGTATTCGAATCCCGCCAATCGACTATTGTCGTAACTGTATCCCATTACATGCATACAGCTTGCTTGGAATGGTACATAAATATTAGTAAATTAACAAATATCTTATTTTTTTATAAGAGAAACAAGCAAACAAGCGGCGGGAACACCGAGGTGATCAACGCCACCCATGGACATCTGCAACACCGGAGGAACTGCAGATGCGTTGCTATCTGCTAAATTAGCAATATAACATATAAAGGGCAATAACTTACGCAATTTATCCGGTGTCGGCACTGAATAAGGGCCCTGAAGGCCTCGAAACTAATTTTATCCAATTTATAATATTATTTTCTTTCAGCCCATCCTTTAAAATAGTCACAAGTCGCTTAAAAGTTATATAACATCTTTAGTATAGATTTGTCATTAACTTACATTATAAAGAGGAATTATTTGTATTTTTATATGTAACTAATAAACTCAAAAACTACTTTGACCGATTTGTTTACCTTTGTCACTTAGCAATATAGACTATATTTATTATACAGGATGTTCATTTTTTAATTCCGTGCGAACAAATTCGCGAATTAAAGCTAATCATAGACAAGTTATTGTTCATTTTGAAAATGCCATAATAAATGCCGTTTTATTTAAAAGTGAACTTAGACTTTTCACAACATATATGCGTAAAAAAACATCTTGTCATCCCTTTCATTTTGTTCGTATAAAATAGGGACCACGATAATCTAATACAAATGTCAAGAATCAAAACGTGACTTGAATTGAAAATTATAAAAAAAACCGTATAATCCATAGACAAATTGATGACACCAATGGACACCGATTCGCGATTTGATTATAAATTTAAAAAGATGTTAATGCGTAATAAAAATAAATAAAATCTTTATTTAGAACGGTAACTCCGCGGGGTTTTCCGAAGACGACTCTAATTTAGAATAGTAAACCAAACAATCTTACTAATATTATAAATGTGAATGTTTGGATGGATGTTTGTTACAAGATATGTAGAACATATACTGGAAGAACATGTAGGCTATAGTGTATTTTAATTCTGCGCGAACGGAGTCGCAGGCGACAGCTAGTCAAGGGGAAATAAAAGGAGAAATCTTTTCAAGAAGAAAACCACTTATGTGAAAACTTATCCTTTATCATTTGAGTAATTATAGTACCTCACTTTTATATTTTTTGTTAAACATCTTAACAATACCTAATTTTTAAATTGTGTAATGACTCATATGCGTTATTCTAATTGTTTTTATTTTACAAATTGCAATGTAATTTTGTAGATGTTGCAAACAGATCGTCTTTGTTTTCGATCGACGTTTCATTACAAGGATTTATTTATAAAGATTCTTCATATCGATTCATTAGTTAATAGAAACCTCTTTGTAATCACAGACTGATTGAACGATGTTAATTATGAATTAATTTAATCAGTTTTCAATGCATTTCTTATTAAAATATGTAGTAAGGTTGTCAACACATTAATTCATTTTTATTAAAATATTATTTAAGTAACGATGATAAATTTATTAACCTGCTAAATTAATAAATAAAATTCCGGATTCCTATAAAATCCGAAAACTAGCTCCATCTGTTGTTGTAAAGTTAAATATTATCAACAACAACAAATTGACAAACTTATTAATTCGTCTGTTTTTGTTTAACTTTCTTTTGTTATCTTTTTTAGTCAGTGACCTAACCCAATCTATGCTTTATAACTTTCACGGAAAGTAATTAAATTAATTACAGGATTCTGTTTTAGTTTGGCTTTTCATAATAAATCTGTCGTCTAGGCCTATTGAAATTAGATATTTAACGAAATATATTCGATGGTTTAAACTCTTTTATCGTGGATAAAACTGCAATTTAATTATTCGTCACACATGATCGAATCAAACATAATTTGTTACGGCTAAACTTATAACCTTTATTACATCTGCTAAGTCACGTTGATTACTGTTTTAAATAACATGCAAACAAAGAATCGACTCGAATGCGTTAATTATATGTGCGAGTAATTACGCGAATTGCAATTACGCGTTAAAAAATGCACATTTACATAAGCAATGCGCACATCGCACGTAACTTTGCAAACGTTCAAATATTAAATAACATTTTTGTGAAACGGATGAGGATACGTGACGGGACGTGATCCTTTGTGTGGTTCGCAAATTGTAACACCAAGCACCGCGCCATCTAGCGGCAAGAAGATTTCTAAATCCTAACTAGCAACAGCCTGTGGAGACTTCATACAACTGTTTTACAAATTAAATATTAAAGAACCTACGAACAACAATTTCAAGATTAATATTAACAAAAGAAAAAACATTTTTGACAGCACATTCAGAAAAGATGTCCTAGGCTTAAATAATTTTATGACCGAAGATGACAAATACGATTTAGTCACTCAGGAACGAATCCGGGTTAGATTTAGTTATCAATTGTATTTAATTGATCCAGATAACGGTCCGCGTCGCCTAGAGACAAAGGAATGCTTTGACAGTGGCCATGAATTACTGTATTGTTTATAAAAAAAGTTTATTTGCTACAAAAAGTCCCGATTTTTTCTATAGTACTTTCTGAAGAAGTTTGTAAGCAAAGTTCTGTTCTAAATAAAAAAAATTGTAAAGACAACAGCATGTTTTGATTTCGTTTACCATTTTTCTAATGATAGAATACGACGATTATTCTAATTACGTCAAGTAGAATTAGTTTACTGTTCTAAATTTCTTCAGAAAATAGAGAAACCGGTCTGTCGTTGAGTCTGCAAATTGCAATAAAGAGTTTGCATTAACTGAGCACCAAAACTACTAAACCGATTTGAAAATCTTTCTCTTAAAAAAAATCCGCGCGGACGAAGTCGCAGGTAATGGCTAGTTCTAAATAATGTGAAGACTTTGGCCACCCTAGTGAGCACGAGGTGACCATTGCGCGGCTCGTATGAACGGCTGGTCGGCTATCAATGATAATTGATATTAAAGCTAATGATAAGCGAAATGGTGTCGTGTGCAACACACCGGTTAAGGAGAAGTTATAATAAAGATTGAAATTAGATCAAACTTTATAAAAATGCAAGTATTATTTGGCGGCTCAAGGTCATCAACGCGCTTCGCAGTTCCCTCCCCCCGCTACGTCCCGTAAACCTCGCGTTTGTGTTCTGAGCAGCTACTCGTGCGAATTTCAGAACCGCTTTTTGGTAGTTCTCTTATATAGCCAATATTAATCATGTATTATATAGTACAATAACCTTTCAAAATTGAGAATCTCGTATTACGGAATTTTTATTATAAAAATTATCTTCCTCTTAAGTGATGTTCACACGTCCCCAATCAATCTGTACCAATATTGTACTCTAGATATTAGAGCCGTGCGCAAAAAGGCTTTCAAATTCGTTATCATTGTTATTGATTGTTCGTGATTGTCCGATATTAGAACAATTATTAACCGATAGTAAATTATTTGTTTTATAATTTTTTTTATCATATAATTCCTATAATATCAGAAAGCTTAGAAAAGGATTTTAAGATAAGTTTTTCTTTGTAACTCACATAATATATTACAGCGACATCTAGTGTTCCTCAATCGAGAGTATTTTTCTAAATGTTTTAATTATCCTCGCTAGATGGCGCATTAAGAAAAAGATAATAATCCGTAGTTTCAGAATTTTTCGTTGATTGCTACATAGACGTTTTATAATATTTAGCTTATTTTCTTATAGCTTTTCTTCTATTATACCTTCTTATTACTGTTACTGAGCACCTAATAGCCTTATCTTTTTCTTTTAATCTCTGTAAGCTACTGAATATTTTTATCATAATTTGAGCTTATCCAGCGATAGCAATAAGAACGCATGCAAAATATTAAGGAAAGCAAAATAGTTTTTACGTGGTTTTCTTAGATCAATACAACTCTATAAACATATTTTAGGCTGTATTTTGTTAGAGATAATAACAGAGATGATACTTTGATACAGATACTTTGGTCTCACAAACCCACAGTAAGTTAAAAATAAATACAGAGCGTCAGAACACAACAATGTAAAATTTTAATAATTTGTTGAATGTAATCTTAATAATTTTAATCTTTTTTGTCGTAATGCAGATTTACGTAATTTGCACGCGGCACTGTCAGTGTACGGACGAGAGCCGTGTGCAAAAGTCTTATTAATTTTTATGATTACATTAACTAATATATTTATCAAATTTCGTAGATAGGGTTTGTATTCGTAATTTTGCTGTTATGGGTAAATTGAGTTACGACAACCATTGAATTGTAAAGGTTTTTTTCTGTATGAGTAACATAATTTTGTTTTTGCGTTTCTTTTTTTAATACTTTTTTATATTTTATGTGTAAAAAATTATATATTTTTAATTGTTGTATATGGGCTGACCTCTTTTGTCAAGTAGTAATAATTTTTGAAAAAAAAAAACAATGTATTATATCCATTCGTCCCTAGATGGCGCTATACCTTCAATAAGTTTAATTTGTAGTTTTTTACAAATTCAAAAAGCAAACGAACAAGCGACCACCTAAATTCGCTAAAGTAGCAAAGCGACCCATAGACAAGTGCAATTACAGATACGATACATACCTTTAATCGACGGTGGAGTCGTCAAATCCGCTGCCCCCTTCCATTCTTTTGTTATAAGAAAAGGCACACTCATCAGACTAAACACAGAATTGCTTTCACTTGACGCCTGTCTACTGTGTGGTTGTGGTCGTTCACCGGTCGAGCAGACCTTCGTGTAACAGATAATGTTGTTGCTGGCGTCTACCATTGTTAAAATTTACTGAACTTATTAGTATTATAAGCCGATTTAGTAATACTCTTCTGCAACTAACACTAAATGATTGGTGGAAAATACGATACGACGTGAAAAAAACTTTAACCCAGTGGTTTACTTCCTTTAAAATTGTTCTTCTGACTAATATTATAAATGTTTAGATGGATGAATGGATGTTTGTTAGAAGGTATTTCAAGAACAGGATGAATCTCGCTGCAATTTGACATAGATGTAGAACACAGTCTGAAAAATTACGTAGGCTACTGATTAAGTTTTTCTTTTTAATCTCCCGCGGACAGAGTCACGGGTGACAGCTAATATGTCATAAGAATGCTATCACTAGATTACTAAATGTTTCAGCGTTGTATAAACATCGGCGCACGTGCGTCGGTGGCTTTGTAACGTGACCCGACACGCCCACAGTTCGAGTTCGAATCTCGGGGCGTGTGGCGCTTGAGGGTCAATTTTAATTTCATTTCGCATTAGCTGATCGTTCGTCCTTTCCAGTTGATATTTTGCTGACTTTATTTATCTATTAAAGTAAAATAATTGTCATCTTCATAAGATAAGAAGATGATTTAAACGTTACAAAGAACTCGTATACATCACGTTTCAGTAGTGGAATTATCGATTTATGGTTTCAATATTTTAAAAGGAGTTTTATAAAGTTTTATGGTGGATAAAAAGTAATCGGTCGCTTGGCATTACTAAAATAAGGAAGTGGATTACGGTTACCAGAGACATTTGAAAGCTAGAGATTTGCAAATGGAATAAATCATATACGTTTTATAGAAAGAGTCCACGTAGTGTTAGGTTAGGTGACATTGGCCGGAAGACAATGTGCAATGTGTGTACTGACGCAACACTAGCCTTACTTAAAATGTCGACGTTTATGTCCCCTCACTATCATTCTGACACGTAATTTTGTAACGAAATTGTGCCATTCGCGCCAAAGGATTCTAACTAATAATGTCTAAACGTAGTTAGTTCTTGAAATGTCTCGACGTTCAATAAAGGTAACCTACAAGGAGACATTTTATACTGGCAATGTTCAATAGCACTCGCCGCATTTTAGACCGAGTAGAGGCATTTCGAAGTCGCGACCACAAAGCCACCGCACTCGCCACTCTTTCATTTTTAATTACGTCTGGAACTGAGCGACGGCGTCAAATGTCATTTTAACACTGCCCACCGAATTAGGGTTGGCAATTTCATAAAAATAAATCGGGAGATATTACTTTGACATTTTTAGAGGCAAAGCCAAGGCTTACAAACAGTAGACTTATAAAAAAGTTTTAAATGTTAAATTAAAAAATCGGATTAGTATTTTCACAATGATGTTTTACTATCATGTTTTCTTAGATTTTTTCTTCTAAATCTCTATTGCATATTCGTCTCAAACGTGCATGAAGTATGTATGTTCCAAGAAAGATGATAAAACATTCAAGCCGACACCGGATTAGATACGTGAGTTAACCGTTTTTATTTAGTCTATAAAATATGACTACTATTATTATAAAATTGTACTTGCGTATGGATTTTCTATATTATTTATGAAACTGATTTGCAGTTATGTTGGCAGCCCTGCACGCATCATGTTTTTTGCCGCCGCTCCCGCGCTTTTTCCGCGCGCAGTAACGGCCGCGCTCGTAAAATTTGTTATTAATACAGTAAAATTTCGGATTAGGTGGTATTAAATTCGAAACAAAGCAAGGATTTAATTGGTAATTCGTGTCCGGAGCTTGATATTTGTATGGGTCGCAATTTCCGTTTATTGTTTTCGGTTGTAAAGCTTTAGGACGCGGCGGTGTTGTTGCACGAATCAATTAACGATTGAAAACCCTTTTTGTAAAAAACCTCTTTGAATGTAGGCGCTTGTAACAATGACTGAATTAATACTTTCATCATCATCATCATCATCACCATCAGCTCCCTATACGTCCCCACCGAGGGGCTCGGAGCCTACCCTAAGTTAGGGGTGACTAGGCCATAGTCAACCACGCTGGCCAAGTGCGGGTTGGTTGACTTCACACATATCTTTGAATTTCTTCTCAGATATGTGCAGGTTGCATCACGATGTTTTCCTTTACCGTAAGAACGACGGATTAATGTACATATGTAAAATACGAAAATCGAAAAACACATTAACACAAACACATCAATTCTTTGCTGTGACTTTGTATTCTACTTTGATTACTACAACATGAAAAAATTTTCATTACCTAGATATAGGTAGGCAAATTTAGGTTACGTTTTTGTTCCTAACATAAAGTCTGACTTCAAGTTTTTGTTAATCCACTTGTATATGTATTAACGAATAATTATATAATAAGAGTAATGAATTAAAAAAAGATTTCTTTTTCCAATTAATTCTTTTAACTTATTCAAACTGACTTTACTTGATTTAATTTGTATTCGGTTTAATGTTTTTATAAGTAAATAAAACAGCCAGATAGAGAAAGAAACAATTTATTTCTTCAATTAAATATGTTCGACGTCTAATAATTCTTTTATTAATTTAAATTAAAATAATGAGTAATAAAAACCAAAATATTCTAAAAATTTTAAAATTAGAATTAACGTTGGTCTATGAAGATTTTATTAACAATTAGGTATGTTTTTTTTATTATGGCTTGTCGTTTTAACATCCAAGATTCCAAGAATTCTTATAATTAGGACGTGTAATTCACGAATTTCTAACATTTATTAAATAGACCAAAATCCTCGAGTATCAAAGAGTCAAAATGAAATTTTTGCATTGAATTTTTTAAAATTATTTCTTACATTATTATTAGTTTAACTATAAATAAACCTTTCTCCGAGGATTAGTGGTCATAGTAATAAGTACATTAATTTATCATGAGTACCCATAATTGCCATTTATTCTACAATATATTATTTAATTATTTACATCATTGCACCCAGCTAAAATATACAGCACTGTAATCTTAAAATGTTATTTTCAAAATTAACCTTAATTTAAAAAATTACCTTTACTTTCATTTATTTTTAGTCTGTGGCAAAGTCAATAAGTTCATATTTCATGTGTCACAGATTAACATGTCAAATAATTATAAATCAGACCACAGACAAAACAATTGTTTTTTTAATCATCAGAAAATAGTTTAAGGCCAGATGTAAAGACTTTATTAAGACGTAATGCTACGCTAAAATTTTAAAAACATTTTTTAATTAATCGAAATATTATATTAGCCTATTATTTTGTTTTCACGGCACTTAATATCAATAAAACTTAAAATTCACTAATATCTTACAAGTTTATTTACAATATTAATACTTTTCTCGCTATCAACACAAATTATTACCTACGTTTAATTGTTTTTCACGATGTAAGCAAATACTTTGTACTAAGTTCGAAAATTCACTCAAAGTTTCACGCTATTTCCATACTCTTCAACTGAAGTTCAAAGTTCCATAGTTGTAGGCGAAGTCAATCATGTGTTAGAGTTCATTTTATTCCTTGAGTTGCAAGTTCAAAGTTGCATACTACTAATAGCATATGGCTTACAGAGTATTCTCCCTTTGTCTCTTAAACTCTGACTCCTTTCTTCTGTAGTTACGGTCGTTTATCATCATAAGTGGGAACTGAATTAAATTCTTTGTTGTTTCTTCAGTCAAATCTAGTTCTTATGCACTTGATTTATAGTTGGTTTTTCTTCAATGACTTCAATTCCATACTAGTAGCAGCTCGTGGCTGCGCGTCCGTGTCAGAGCGCATGCGCGTGCGCGTGTGAGGGCGGCGGCTGGTGTGGATGGTGGGGTAGCGCATGCGGAGGCGCGGCGTGCTGCCGACCCTGTGGAGGAAATACAATACTTAGCAGTTTTATTATAAAACATCACTGTGGAAAACAGTCTTTATTTTGTTTTAATTTCCCTTTTTCCACTTTAAATACTAACCCATCCATAACTCTTAATCTTGGTGCCATAGTTATATGTTAAATGAGTAGGCATTAAGGATTGATCTTAGGGTTGCCTCATACCTTAATATCCTACACACCTTTATATGTCACCAGTAGGGTTGCCATAAAACATGCAAATGCTATTAATGTTAGGGTTGTCACAACTAACCTGCAAATAGACATAATAGTCGTAGGGCTGATGCAGCGGCCAGCAGCGCTGTGGGGGCACGGGGTATAACGGGGGTACAGGGTAGAGGGCGCCACCGCCTAGCTTGTTGCGCAGAATGCGGCTAATACTGGACACTGAGGGAACATTGTATTTGTCGCACACGCCGTCCGCCAGCAGCCGGTCGCGGATCTCCCACGCGAAGATACCCGGGTCCTTCGCTTTCAGTTGCTTGATATAGGATACCACCTGGTTAACAAGGAGAAACAATCATTAGAAGATTTTAGAGGAGTTATATTACTGAGAAAAATATATGAAAATCCAAAAGTAAAGTCACCGTGACTCCAAGTGACATTTACTGTGCTACAAATGTCGAAATATTTAGCAAACGTGATGATTGAGTATGAGCGAATTATGTACACGTTTTGGTAATTCTTACGTCACTTAAGTATTACAAACAAGAAAACATTAAAAAGTTAATCTACGTATGGTCATTTCAAACTGTTCGCTTCACTGAACCGATTTAAATCTACATCAAAAGTATAGCTGGAAAGAATTCGTAATAGAAAAATAGTTTTTGATGCAAAGTTTACCTAGAAATATTCCATCCAAACCGATTCTTTAAAAGTTTGTTTACCTTTGGTGTTGTAACTCTAGGTTTGGAGCCGCCAATGGCACCGGGCAGGATAGAGCCGGTCTCATGGTACCGCGCTAGGATCTTGGAAACGCAGCCGTGGGAGACGCGAAGTTGACGGCTGATATCACACGGCCTGATACAAGAATTAATAAGATATTTTCAGAGAAAAAAAAGAATCCGTTAATTCAAAAATAGAACAGATTTTAAAAATTATTTCGCCCACAGAGTCTTCTCTAAGCGATTAGCAAAGGCCATAATATTTTTTTTATTTTGTAGCGGTTAGTGTTGCCAGTGATAAATACATTATTTGAAGATGTACCTGATGCCTAATTGAGCCAGTTCAACAATCCTCAATCTAACAGCGTTGGGCAGCGGTCGTCCGTTGACAAATACACCGCCCAGTTGGTTGACTTCTCCGTACTGTTGCGTGCCTGGGCCGCCCATACCGGCGTTGCCCATTGCACCACCACTGGGATCTGAGTACAAAGATAATTTTCATTTTTAAATTGATTAATTCGACAACATACCCATGCCTGCTGTTACTGAATATAATCACCTACACTGGGATATAAGACAAAAAGATTATAAATAATTTTTAAGGACAGACATATTAATTAATTGCGTTCGAAATACGAATAGTACGAATCTCTCTTTTATTTCACCTTCCAATTATGAAATATTGATTTATAATTTAAAAATATTTTTTTGTCGTCTATGAATCAAAGCCTTTAATTATGTCGAATTAGTATAAAATAACATCTAAAAGTATGAATTCGTCATAGCTAGTGTCGGTCCTCTGACACCGGACACCCGACCTTTGAAGTCCACAAGACGCAGACAGAATGCTCTTTTTGTGTCCCCGCTGCTCGCTCTAACAGTGTAGGGTTGCTTTATCGTAAAATGTTGCCATATTATAAATTCTACGTACCATGTATTTGAGGATATAAAAAGTAAAAAAAACATTGTTACTGGCTGGTTATACAGTCAAAAAAGCTTTTTAATTTATCAAAAACTTACTAATTCTAGAAACAGATTTTAGTCGTTTTTGTATAATAAATATAGGTAAGAAAAGCACTATATTCCTTTCAATAAATATTTATATTGAAGACTTTTAAGCACATTTTACAGTAAAATTTCAGAATACCCGTTTATTGAAGTGTCATGCGATTATGTTGCAACGTTGCAACCGTCTAATAAATGCCACCAGTGGCAGTCTTTCAGTGACATGACAGCTGTCAAAATGCCAAGTAACGTTATACGATTGGTATCTGCTACAGTTTTGGTACTCATATTTAACACTTAAAAGATTATATACGCTATAAAAAGCGTTATGTAAAACCAATGACCGCGCTGGATTAAAAAAACTAATTACTAGTCTAAGTGTTCTTCCAGGCTATGTTGAACATTTTTGCCAAATTTCCACGAGATCCATACATCCAAATATTCGCATTTATAATATTAGTAAGGTAAATACATAATCTACTTTGTCGATGACTACAAAACCTTTACGTAATTCACGTTCAAGGAATAAAAAGGGTTAGTTGCTTTGGGATATTTGCTTCTTTGTACACACAGCACTAAAAGAAGAAAAAAAAATACATGGCCAGTGATATATTGCCGGTCACTCCTCACTACTTGTTCTCGAGGAGTGCAAATTAGTCCTTGCAAAATGCTCGGCTGACGGCCGCTTGTTTTATTGTCAGTAAGACAGATGAAGTCGAATGGTTTGAAATAGCACAATGATTCTTAAGTTACTAAGTTTAATATACCAATAATATCTAATAATTGCACAAGATCAAGACTAAGGCTTTATAATGGTCATATCGGGATTGCCATTGCCAAAAATTTACTTTTAAAACTTGTTGACAAATCAGATTTTTTTTATAGGTTATTACATATGGCCAGTACGTTTTTGTATGAAAGCCGCGTTTGTTTGCTAATGGCGCAATTCAAAATGACAATTGACATTTGCAATAATAAATTAAAATTAACTTTTTAAAACCCTGATTTACTAGGATCTGGCTGTTAAATTTTATTACCTAATGAAAAACATAATTTAATGAGATTACACTACACTATTCCGAGATTGCTGTCAATTTATGAAAAAAAATGACAAAACTTTGTCGACGCATAATTTAATTTTAAAATTCATTATCATTTTCAAGCACTTGTTTACTGGCCAAGATCTATTTCTGGTGTTTTCTTTTGTTCGAATTAAATTGACAAACAATGCAGTGGACATGAATTATAAAGTCTGCCGTCGTGTGAATAAAAAACCAAATTTCTATTTATTATGAACAATTCTCATATTTTTATAGAATGTTATTGCAGTCAGAACTCAGTAATGAAGTTCAAAAACTTTAATACATACCAACAAAATAATAAAAAATCTTAACCATTTATAATTGTTAAAAATCATCAGGGTGCGTCCAGCGACACAGATTTCTATCACATCCAGCGACTTCCTCTCGTCCGCACTAGGCATTAAAAATGAGACTAAAATATTCCTTTTAAAACTCTTCGCACTGCTTCTTGGAAAATTCAAACATAATATTTTCGGTTTCTCTTTTAGGTCTTGATATATAAAAACTAGTGACGCCGGCGTCTTTGCCCGCTAGAGGGCGTGGTTGCTACCTAGCCGCTTGAACACACATCTGTGGACATGGCTGTAGATTTATTATGTTTAATCTACTACGGTGGCTGACATCAGTGATGATCCGTGCCTAGAGTGATTTAAAAAAAATAATGTCATTGAAAGTCATCACAGATATTAAAACCGTTCCAGTTCATGCCTAAAAATTATTGTTTAAAATTTAATCGTTGCGACAAATTCATTGCATCAATAGGGTTATTCATTATAAATATTTAAAACTGCCGTTTGACTGCGGATTTAGAAAGTTTGGATTTTTTGACTTTTACGTTTTACATTGATTTTACGTACGGACCCTAGTTGTACATCTTGATTGGGAGTTTTTTTACCTTGTGATATTGATAAACCACTTTCATAATAGTCAAATATCAAAAGCATACTGAAATGTCAACAATCAAACTTAAAAGAACGAAATTAAATCAAAAAATAAAGTAAACGATTCAAATTAAGTGTCATATATTATGGTTGGCGTTTCAGAAAGATTTTAACGAACCATTGAACTCTTTGTTGTGGCTGAAATTCGTAGCTCTCAAACGGGAAAAGTAATATATTTGAAACGATATTAAACATGAGAGGACGCTTGAATTAATGAATGTGTTATATTCACCGAAAACACTAGTAACTGTCAACGGCAAAACGGCAAAGGGGGCTCGTAAATTAGGCGCGCAAAGAAAGATGTTTCCCGCCTTTAGTTTTAGCTTCTCTTTCACTTGTATTGCCTATTATGTATAGCTGTCTCTTTCTGAAACCAATTAGTAGTAAGTCAAAGGAGCCCGATTCAAAGAGAAGGCTATTAATGCGTTAGAGTTGGTTTAGTTATATCGATATCTTTAGTTATAACGATAGTTTTAGCGTAACGATATAAAATAAATACGAATCGTTTAGATCAGTATTGTGGTAGGTTTAGTACAGATAACTTGCCATGCCACAAGCGATTTTTAAAAACTTACCTTAAATTCCTTTCTGAATGAAATAAACTTTTTAAATTTGAAAACAAAAGTACAAGTGTAAAATTATGCGTCAGGAAAAAGTGTATAAAAACCTGCACAGATTATACATATTATCTATTTGTAACGTAGAATTTTTTTTTATCGCATTTTTTTTATTAACGGCTATACCAGACATTTACGATTGTCATTATCACCTCTTTTCTACAGACATAAGCATCATGGTCTCTGAAGCCGTGACTTTGCTTTATTCCTCTAAATTGATAATTACATTATCTTTTTTAATCAAAACAAAGCAGACATTTATATAACGCATTCTTAAATATTACAAGAATGTATTTAATGCTTTTTTACGGATAATCGATAGTCGTCGTTGGCACATCACTAGCGTAAACGGAGAGCGTCAATGTGTAGATCATCGACTTCTCTATCACCAGTTCGGATGCACGTCATAAATAATTTCACGCATTTTACACTTTATTAGTTATATCGCTGCAAATAGCTGGTAATTTACCATGTTTTTTACCACAAAATGTACGTGAAAACATTTCGTGTAATTATTTGTTATAATTGAAATTAATGATTACAAACTGTAAACTTTTTTCATTACTATTAGTGATGTTTTAATTTTTTTTTACAAGTTTTATCAAATTCGTATAATTTGATATTAACGGATACAGCAAATGTTATCTAACAAGATATACATTGATGTATGGATGTATGTTTAAAGGTATCTCCAGAACGGCTGAACGGATCTCGATGAAATTTGGCATACATATAGTACATTGTCTGGAAGGACACATATACTTACTAAGTTTTTTTTTAATTTCGCGCGGACGGAGTCGCGCCGGCTAGTACACAAATAAATGAGCTTTTGTTATATGGAAAGTATAGAACGTAAATGTGAATGTAATTGTATCATATCAGCAAATTCAAAGTAACTGGCAACTCCAACAGCGCACCTGTAACGGAAAGTTGATTAATTCGCGCGCAGGCCTCTGATTGGTCGCGCTTCAGTATCGTAAAAACGGCCATAAACAGTTGGATTTCATCGTTATACTGGCCAACGATAACGTAACGTTAACAAGGACGTTTTGCTTTGCATATATACGTGTCAATTCCATTATTTATGTAAATAAAATATTTCATTACAATCTGTTGACATGTGTGGCTGTTTAACTATTGTTCCTTTGCTTTTGATACGTTTTATACGCTAAGGAATAACATTATTAAAACCTTTTTTTTTAATTATAGAAAACAAATGTTAATACAATAAAGACCAAAGAGTATTGAGTTTATTGTTTTTGGTGGAAGTTGCAATTTTAAGATTAAGCTTAGTGTCTTAAGCATTCTTAGTTTAAGAAGTTAGTTGGAATGGTGTACCAAAGTATGCATCTTAAAATGAAACTAGAACATAATGTTTATATTCTAATGGTTCGAGATACTTAGTAGTTCTGTTGTTTTATTTATTTTTGTTATCATTGTGATTCCCTTTTCCGTGACACATCATTCAGTAATATTGTTCCTTTAGTATAATATTGCGAAGGATGAAACTGGTCGGTATAATATGAGTTCTCCATACCGAGGGCAGTGAAGGGCCCTCTAGCGACCACACACGGCGACAGGCCGCCGACAAACGCGGCCGCTAAACAAATACGCTGACTACCGCTCGTCAGTCCCCAGGTCATGTCCCTTACGAGATCTATCGATTATTTACAATTTCGCTACTTATAGCAACCTAGTTATGGTAACGGTAGATTTTTGATTGTCTATGGTTCGACAGATAGTTAAATTCATAATGTTCTCATTGTTTTTTCTCTATGTCACCAGAATAATTAACGATATCTTTGACCTATGAATGCGTTCATTTTAGACGAAGAAATAATAATATTTTATTTACGGAAGGAAAGGGAGAAACTTGGCTAAGTTGTAAAATCTTAATTTATTATAATATCAAATATTTTAAACGTAATAATATTATGATAAGAGTTAAGTGTTGCCAAGGCCGGTGTTCATAATGAGGCAGTCACGCGGTAAAAGCATGGAGAATTTACTAGTCATAATGTTTATTAAATAACAAATCTGTATCGAATATATTGAAATGAGAAATATCTAAAATTCTATTATTTTAAAGCGTTTAATTTTTTTATGCCTTAAAAGTATTGGGTAATTTAGTGATAAGAATAGGCCAGTGGAATTGCTCCTTATGATTAATTATTTCCTAGAATTCGATACTAAGAATTAAAGAAGACGAAAAGCATCTTTGCAATAATAAGTTAAGTTACTTTTCCTATTAAGAACACAAGTAAAGGCGATAAATCAAGGAAACAAATGAAGTTTCAGAAGAAAAATTGTCAGTACAACTGCAGTCAAGATATGTCACCTACATCAGCTGCCCTTATTAACCCCTATAAACAGTGTCAAACTATTCGCCCGCCATAACTCATGTCTACTTAATTATCGACATCCACGTGCGTACACCACTAAAATGCCAATCATAGAGAAGGGCGCGCGACCACTTCGATCATCGTTCGTAAGGCAATTTGTTACTCTGTGGCAGTTTTATGGAGTGAAGCGATTTTGATTTGTACCAACACTATTTTTGGATATCCGCACGAGCTAAGTGAGTTCAGCTGGACGGAGAGTTTGTCAAATGTTTGCAGCTAACAATGGAATTTGTGCGATTTTGGTGTACTCCAGCACTTAATACCCTGACATGACTTAGAATCGTTCTTATTTATGTTAGCACCATTAAAACTTACGATAAATGATTAATCCTTATAGTCTTAGAGCTTTGGCCTGTTCTATATTTAAAAAAAAAACATGGCTACAAGAGAACACGGGCCCGTACTCGAAAGCGTACCATAAGCGATGGATGTTAAAGCAACAGGCAATGTTTGCGCACGCATTAGCCGACTGCGATTGTCAACAGCGTAATGGCGGCAAACACCCGCCTCCCCCGAACCTCGCTCACCGCCCAGCGGCGCCGAATGGAGGCTACCGTCTTGACAGATATAAACGCACTTTTTTGCCACCAAAAATTATTATAGAAATCTCTTATCATTAATTGAAAAAAGCATGAACGAACAAAGGAATTTATTAGTAAGCTTTTTTAACTCCAAAAACGATATTAACTAGGACGTCAATATTAACATAACTAAACAATTGTAAGAAAAATTCCAATGCCTTATTTAAACTCGGAAAGTAACGTTCATTAGATTCCTAAATGAAAATTAGTTAAAAACTTGGCTGTAAGGAATATTTTACGTGATCAGTTGAAAAAAAAAACAAAATGTCATTTGTTTTGTTTTTTTTTTCTCGTGTGAGCGCCGCTGACACGGCACGTCACTTTCGGGCGACGTGTTTGGTTTGCTTTTCAAAAGGCCGTGCTCGACAAACGCTACCGAAACCGAATTTATCGACAAATACGAGCTCAACGGTCGTTCGCCGCACTGTTTGGTTTGAGCGAAAACCGTGAAGACGATCATTATCCCTTGGTCCGCCACCTTTATAAATATTTTTAAAGACGTTCTGTCAATTGCCATAGCTTTTTTGGCTTGAAATAATTTTTCTTTTTTTTATTTCTGAAATTTTATTCTTAAGTACCAGTTACTTCTATGTTAGCAAGATATTCCAACTCATTATCATTGAAAGACGCAAATGTTTTTATCTAATTTAGCTGTCTCTTTACATCTGTTTACTAATATTTTCTTCCGCCATTTAGTGTGTACAAAAGCTACTTGGTTAATCCGAGACACTGCAGTCTGTCGGTAGCCAAATATTGCAAAAACTATAACCTCGAGGATTTAAACAAACACGCAAATGCCATGTTTCTCAAACAAGCCAAACAAATTTCAATCTCGCCGACCCTTCGGAAAGCATAAAACCTTTATTTAATACCAATTACTACCAATAAGGTTCAATTTCCTTTAGCAAGATGGATTATAAAATCCAGAGCTGTTATTTAAACAGAGGCTTCACAAATAACTCTAATTGAAAGGAAATAGTAACATAATTCGTTGTTTGAACATATACTTAGTCCTCTGACATTAGTGTCAGGTTACACTGTGGTAAGTACAAATCGGACATACAAAAAAACCTTAATAAAAAAAATTATGTTTGTTGGATGAAAATTGTCTTTAAAATTTATTTTAATTTAATGAGCTATCGATATAGTCTGTGCTCTTTGAACTATATGATCTAATTTGTATTAAAAACAAACCGTCCAAAAAAACTTTAACAATCGCATAGACGTTTGACCCAATTACTTTTGTCCATTGAAAAAAAAAACAGACCAATGGCGCCAACGAGACCGGAAAGTGATATTCCTAATTAAATTCATAAATCGATGCCGAAATGATTGTTTATTAAACTCGGTAATGTAACGGATATTGATATATATTTGTTAACCTTCATGATTCAACGTAAAGTACGTTGTAAGATACCGCTCACCCGATGCAACTACAACATAGAAAACAGACGTAGAGTGGAAGCAATTCCTTGTTTCGTCAGATGAGTTATTGTACCAAAAGAAATTATTGTTAAGAATTCTCTTTCTCTTCACACTCTTTTTTTAATAAAGAAATAATGGAAAGGGGAACCGGACTTTGCGGGAGAGGGGATGCAAAGAAAAGGGGATTATATAATTTGCTGAGTGTACGTTTTGTGTAACTTTTGCTTGTGCTTTGACTCGAGTGACGCCGGGGTTTGTTAGTCTATATTTATAAAAATTTGTACATTCGCATCGAATAGGCTCCGAAATTACTGAACCGATTAGAAAAATTCTTTCACTCTTCGGAGACTACACTATCCCTAGGTGAGCATAGGCTATATTTTTTATTGTGACTAAGTTGCGGGCATCGGCTACCTTACTAATTTTATAAATGCGAAAGTTTAGATGGATAGATAGTTGTATGTTTGTTAGAAGGTATTTCCACAACGGATCAACAGATCTCGATTAAATTTGGTACTAATGTAGAGCATAGTCTGGAAAAACACGTAGGTATTTACCATGGTTTGGCGGTTGTGTTCCGAACGGAGATGACCGTCGGGGGGTTATAGTCGTTGCAAGCTCGACATAACCACCTTTGTTCCCACAAGAATGGTATGCGAAAGGTATTGTAAAAGGTATTTACCAAGGTATTTAATTAAGCGTGGACAAAGTCGCGGGCAACGGCTATATATAATAAATAAGCTGCGATCATTAACTCGTGCCGGTGGCTCGTGCGGTGACGTTCGTGTTCGGATAACCTCTCTGATAAACCGCCAATTATCGACTCGCCTCTCGCCTACCCGATACTCTTTATTAGATGTCGCAATTATACCTCAATACATTTAGCGATTTAGCAATGCAAAGAGGTTTTCGCTTAACTTTTCTTTTTATAAAATAGTACATTTTTTGTTAATTTACTAATATTTCTTGTACTTGTACTCTAGGCTTTTGCTAGGATATGGTTTACGACAATAGTCAAATGGCGGGATTCAAACCCTCAACCACGTGATCGAAAATCCGAACCTTAACCATAATTATTCCTTACATTTGGTATATAGTAGTATGGGTAGTCAAAGTAAGGGTCAGAAACTCACCTACAGTTCCACTCATATTAAGCTACGTCGGTTATAAGACGACATTTAGCGACCACTATTTTTAAGCCTTTACCCTATATGTAATCACTAACTGTGACGCGCGACTGCGACTGCGCAGAATTAAAAAAAATTTAATTAATAGTCTATTATATTTGTTCTTCAAAACTATGTTCTACATCTATGCCTTTAAGCGAGATCCGTTGAGATATTCTGAAGATTATCGATATAATTAAATACATCCCTATTAAACAATAATCAATATTTATAAATACCTGTTACAATATAGTTAACGTAATACCGCGTTAAACGTGAGTCGTGGTTATCGAAAGCTCAAAGGGCGTCAAGGGTTATCGATAACCGATAGCAGAACAACGCGCGTCACTATTATAATCATTAAAAAAATAAACAAAGTGAAAATTAACTAAACAAATACAATCATATGTGGTGGCTAATATTTTGTAGAAAACTGTGGCAAAAGAGCAAGCGGCCAATTAATTTTGCGACAATAGCGAAGCACCCATAGACATCTCTAACAAGTTGGATACTTTAAATGAACAGAGGAGATTGTACCCAGAAATGAATATTTCTCTGTCCCATCGCTGAGTCCCAAAAGTGTACGTATTTGTGTTATATATATGAAAATCAAACATTAGAATTTGTAGGCAATTTCTGTTGGCTAAAATATTGTGTGCCTTTAAGGGCAAACTGTCGTTTGCTTTGTTCAAAATTGGCCTTAATAATTAAAAAAAACTATTACGTTTTATCAATAATTGTCTGTTTTTGGAAGAACGCTTAGGGTTATCATAACTTACATTAAATAATAGACAAAGGGAATAATAAATAAATCAATTGATAAACCAAATAATTAAACGCATGACTTAGACATGAATGGACAGTGCGACGCCGCTCTTTAACCTTTCAAAGGTTATCGATTTTATCGACGTTTATCTCTCAAATGGAATATAAGTGTCACCTCCCTAATATCGAAAATTACGTCTCTTCTAGTATCGATAAAAGTAAGCTTCTATTTCTCCTTAATTCGATTTAGGTTAGTGCAAGTCTAAGTATTTCTTCTCCTTTACAGAAAACATAAATGAGAAGATAAATTTATTATCTTCATATAGAAGATAAATTCATTTTCTTTCGTAGATGTAGTGAAAAAGCATAAATAAATCTACATAGACCCCGGTCTGTCAGTTCCTTTATAATAGCAATGATGTATAAATCAAATCAAATCTTCGCTGTCTTGCGAATTCCGATTACCGTATGCCCGTTTATCCGCTTGTAACATAAAAATAAAAAATTTGAAAACATGAGCTTTCGTCGACATTTGTTAACTATGCTCGCTTTAGCAAAATTCTTTGCCCACGTCGCAATTTCGTATTTCGAACGTAATAATCGTCATATAGCCTCTTCTGCTAGGCTGTAACAATAAAATCAAATCTTAGATAGACAATTTATCACTGCCTATCGCCCGCGACTCCGTAGAGTAGGCGTGAAATTAAAAACAACTTGATAGTAGTCTATATTTTCTTCCAGGTTATGTTCTACGTCTATGCCTATCTGGAGATACCTTCTAGCATCCTTCCATCTATCCAAACATTCCCATTTGTAATATAAGTAAAATAAGATTTAAAATTTAAGAGTTAAAGGTCCCGTTTAGTTAGTCACGTCTAATTCTAATTCGGCGATTCATTCTTAGGTAGCATATGATTGATGTAGCGAGGACGATGTCTGTTGATGTTTTCCGTCGACCTACCTGGCAACTGCAAACTCATTAATCAAGGTATTATCAGCAACTTCTACATTAATTTATTACATGTAATTAATTGGCTTAATGCTCGTTGATTTTGGATTGAGTTAAAAATTTATTTACGCCAAGAAATGATGAAAGGTCCGAGGTGAATGGAGTGAATGATCTGTTTAGTTTCTTGTTAATAGTATAAAGAGTATATAAATACTAATGTTGAAAATATCTCTCTCTCGCTCTCTCTCTCTCTCTCTCTCTCTGCCTAACTCGCATCCCATACAGTGGTGCGGTCAGCTTTACCAATAAGTCTCTTTAACTTCGCTCTGTCCTCGACATTGTCGTCTGAGACTTGGCTCAGTTCTTTTACCCCTATATCTTTCCATCTAGTTTTGTTTTCATCATCCAGAGGGGATCTGGGACCAATGTGGAAAATCATTTAGAAAAAATCAAATCAATACCTTTGATAGGTTTTACTCTGTAAACTTAAGTTTTTTTTCGTTTTTAAAAGAAATTTGAGACAACTTCTCCTATGGCTGGGTAAACCTATTGTTTGGGCAGAATTAAATAAGTAATCGATTACGTCAGTAGCAATGTCCGTGAAAAGTGTGGTATTACTACTGACAAATACTTCGTCGTTTTCCATAACAGCACGACTGTAAGCCAATTTCGCTTTTCATTTGTTGAAGTCTGCTTGCCTAAATTAGTTACGTGAATTGCCTAAACACTTAAGTACTTAAGTAACCTTTATTTTAAGTGATTCTGAAGTTAAAGTTCCACTTTTTAATTATCTCCTATTCTTTACAAACGCAAGTTTCTGAATTGAATATTTATACAAAGACTAGTAGTTGCCCGTAACTTCATCGGCCCGGAATTATTATAATAAATCTAGTAATAACTAAAATCTATGTCAACCGGGGATAGTGTAGCATCACAACAGTGAAAGTATTTTAGAATTCAGTAGTTTCGGAGTCTTTTACAAGAGTAGTAGAGGATCATTATTGGTTGAAATACATTGTTCTTACTTAACAGTTTCATTTTCTTAAATTGTGTGTCTTTTAATTTTCTGTTCGAATATGTTAAACGCATTAAGTATTAAGTAATAATTTGTTAGTTTCTGATTTTTAACTTTATGAATAGTGTACAGCGACCATCTACTATCTATTCCCCCTTTTTCATCTTGGGAAGAGGGGGTGGCTGAAAACCAGCTCAACGCTGGAATCTGACCTGTGTTGGCAAAGCTGAGCCACCCCCTTTTGCCAGCACTATCTCTGTATAACAGTATGTTGTATAATTTTGTTCAGTTTTTTTATGGCAATAAAGTTTTATTATTATTACTTTTATTATTCAACGCAAACAAACAAAAAATGCCGTCGGATTTTTTTTTGCGGAGTCACTGACGTATGACTTGAAAATATAATACAGTCAACAAATTATTTTATTGAATTTATCTAATAAATAATTCTATTAGGGCAGTTTGAACAAAATCGATAAGTTTAATTAAGAAATTGTTTCAGTGCTTACAAAATAGTAAATAGGTATGAGTTCGAATAAAGAGACGAAGATTTTTTGTTTTAAGTCTTTTCACCATGAATAAGAGGTTACTTGTTAATGTAATTTTGCTGCATTTTCAAGTGAATTTTCTCGGGATTAAAAGGGACTACATAGAGTAAAATAAAAGGAATAAAGCCTTCATGTTACGATCCTATTTAACATACTTTAAGAGTAGTGAACTAGCGAGCGTCAAAATGATTTAGTTCATCTCGACATGTTACATGTAAAATTGTTTTGTACCTTTTTTCCGGAGTGTTCAGAAGTTTTATTACTTTTACAGGGGTTGTAGAAATAACGGTGGGTTTCTTAGACCAAAATTTCCGTTTAAAACGTGTTGTCTCCGTTTTATCAAAGATAATGACAAGGATGTTTATACAGAGATTTTGGTTTCTAAAACCAAAGGTAAAACAACAAGCTTATGTAATGCCTGTCATAAAGTTCAATTTGAGCCTACGTACCGGCTTCCATAGTGTAACCAGCGGCGGCGGCGGCGGCGTGTAGCGCGCCATATTCCTTCCCATCCATAGCGCCTAGCATCATGCCACTCACAATCACAACACCATGCCTTGACGACGTGTCTAGAATATCCCGCTGGCAGCGTCAGACGTGACACCAGGGTTACCCCGCCACTTCAGCGTCAGCGCGTTACCTCCAGACGTCAGTCGCGTGTCGCGCGAGCGTGACATGTGGACGACCGACGTGCTCCGATGCGCGGGCGCAGCGTGTTCCGCCTCCATCCGCCATTGGTGCGCGTCGGCCAATCGCCGCGCTTCATTTCAAACGGGTACGCTTTTTATCACGCTTTCTATTTGAAGCGTGCTGATGAATCTTTGTGATTTGGTAAGGCAATTTCAACTTTGTGACGTATTGAATAGAGTTGAAAATAGTTCGGTGTATGTGTTTTTGGTGTGTCTGTTTTCCCGTTCGGTCGGTTGCGCTCGGGCAGCGGCGGGACGAGCGCGGACGGCGATGTGTCGCACGCAACATGGTGCGTGGTGGGCTGATGCGGTGCGCCGCGGCGGGGACCTATAATCATTATATACTTGCCTTGTTACATTGGTGTACGCTAGTGTGGGTGAGCCTTTAGAAATTTATGTATTTCGCATACTGAAATGAAAATGTTAACTTGGTTAGGTTTGAGAGATTTTCAGGTCCACAATGTCCTTACGAGTTTTAGAATTTGGGATTTTTAACAATATCCTTTCTCTTAATACCTCTTTTATATACATAATAAATATACATTTGGCAGTAATTTATATGACGCGTGATTTTTTTAAGGTCCAACTCTTAACTTAATATCTACGTACTACAACGTACTAGATACTTCGAAAATATTTACTTAAAAATATACTAGGGCTTAACCCGAGAAGGTTTAAGATTAAGTGGCATAAACAAATTCATTCTTTTATCCTATGATTCAATCTAAAACCGTATAATTTTCCTTATAGATAAACTTCATATGTCCCTAAAACTCGAAAGCTCAAATTATTTTGGCAAATTTTTTTTTTACATAACTAGTTCAATTATACCGTTTTAGGAATAATATCATCATGAGCTATACGTCCCCACTGAGGGGATCGGAGCCTATCCTAAGTTAGAGGTGACTAGGATATAGTCAACCACGCTGGCCTAAAGCGGGTTGACTTCACACATAATATCTTTGAATTGTTTAGCAGGTTTAATCACGATTATGTCAGCAACTCCGTCAGCGTGAAATTAAAAAAAAGTTAATTAGTAGCCTATGTGGTCTTCCAGACTATGTTCTACATCTACGTCCCTCGATCCCCCATCGAAATCCCTTTACCCGGTCCACAGACAACTGCTAACAAGGATCCATCCATCTAAACATTTGCATTTATAATATTACTAAGATATAACTAAGTATTTAGTCTACAATATAAATATCTAAATCTTACTAAAATTATAAAAGCATACGTTTAGATGGATGGACCTCCGGAACGGCTCAAAGGATCACGCTAAAATTTTATATAGATGTAGAACATAGTCTGGAAAAACACAGGGCTACTAATTTTTTAATTCCGCACGGATGGAGTCCCAGACGACAACTAGTATATATAAAATACATCGCTTTATTTTTATTTGCGGAAACGTGTATCTTTGTCGCGTCTCGGTTCATTTGTTTCGACAAAATGTAACGTTGCAAGCAACAAAGCGCCCGCGCAACTTTTTGCTGACAAGGCACATATTTGTGGTAATTAACAGATATACGCCTTAAGCGGTTTCTTTTGGATTTTTTTCTATATTAATGTGAAAGTTTTTTTGAACAGACGGAAATAATAAAATGTTACAGAGAAACTCTGAGACGCTGTAGATTACATACGAGTAGAGTAACCTGTCTTTAATGTAACTTGGTGTATATTATTACTATATTAGTTATTTATGCTATATTTATATGCACATATTACTAATATTATAAAGTTTAAATGGAGGGATGGATGGATGCATTGGCCCGGCTCGCCCGGTGAAATACCACGACCACACAGAAGACAGGCGTGAAGTGGAAGCAATTCCGCGTTTCTTCTGATGAGTTTGCGTCCCGGAGTCCTAATTTAATCCTCTTTCATTCATTAATGTAAACGGGATTCTCGTATGATTTGGGCTTGGTATAAATGTGTCGGTCTAACGATAGGTTCAAGGCTCTACTACCAAAGCCTTATCAACATCCAAAACCTTTGAGTTTTAACCAATCATCATCATCATCATCAGCTCACTATACGTCCCCACCGAGGGGCTCGGAGCCTACCCTAAGTTAAGGGTGATTAGGCCATAGTCAACCACGCTGGCCAAGTGCCGGTTGGTTGACTTAACTTGTTGGGTTTTAACCAATAACGGGCAAAAAATATAAGTAGTTGATATAAAATTGCAAAAATGAACTTTGCCTTTGCTTGCTCTTTCTTCTATGTTTCCTAGGTTTATAGTAAGGGGTTTTTATTTGTTAATAAGTTTTCATGCCAATAACATGTTAATATAACCTAAAATTTACCACCAGTTAAAAACAATACGCATTGGAACGTAAATAAAATATTAATAACAAGCTTGTTTGTTAAGAATCGTATCGCAGCGCATACGCGCCGCGCTCCGGGTTCGATTCTTTTATAATAACCTATAAAACCCATTGTTCTATAGCAGAGCGCGTGGTTTATACCCAATTGTCCTGCACTTGGATATTAATATTCATACAAAAAACGTCATAAAACCCACAACAATACAATCGAAATTGTACTTAATTCAGTCGACTTATGGTTTATTTTCGTACGAATTAAACTTTGAGATATGTTGATATATCGTGGTTTCTAGATTGTTCGCCCCACACAGTATTGTTTCGTATCAGATTATCTTTATAAACGCGCTTTATAGCTCTCGTTTATGCGCCATTTTTTATGAAAACTCAAATATTTGCTTGCCATTGTGTAGGCCTTTATCGGTCGCAAATCAATTGCACATAATCTAATGACTACTAACTTTGAAATTAAAAAAATAATAATATGGAAAGTTACCTCACCTTTAAAGATATATGTAACGACTAGCTATCGCCCGTGATTCCGTCCGTACGGAATTAAACTTAACTATTACACTATGTGTTCTTCCAGACTATGTTCTCCATCTGTGTTAAATTTCAGCGGGATCCATGCAGCCGTTCTGGAGATACTTTCTAACATACATTCATCCATCCTAACATTAGCATTTATAATATTAGTAAGATTTAAATCTTGGCCATCCATGACACATTTCCTTTATTTTTTTGTGTGTTAATAAATAATTTAGTTCATAAAAATGTAAACATTTTAAGTATGTAATAACACCGCGGACGTTACAGTAAATAAACTCGTCCCAACCCTGTGTACAACATTGTCAGATCAAAAGAACCTCACCCCAAACCCGCCCCTAAGAGTTCGCTAACTCGAGACAAGCACGGCAATAAAAACCTCCCGTACCGACGTCATTAATACTTTCACACGAGGGCAGATCTAAAGCAGAGTAGAAGACAAGGTAGAGTTTGTCGTTAATCACACACTTTCCTTCTTAATTTAGTAAGTAAAAATTCTTTTTTATTCCAAAGAATAATTTTCAAAATGTGGTCCATTTTCATAATGAAAAACTGACAAACCGTTTTTTAAGATATTATTTAGGATTAAAGACATTTTAGTATTTTGATGTTGTTAATCTGTTTTACATTTTTCGAATTTCTAAAGCCCAGCTGCTCATTTCCTACCGCTTCAATAAGACTCCGTAGATTATGTAATATTTGATTAACGATGTCTTTAGTAACTTGTATCATAAAATGTGTCAAAATGTGTCGGAATAATATGACAAGCATGTGATACCAAATTATTGTCAGTCCGTTTTAGTCAGCGATATCTCTAACCGAATGTTACATCTAGCTGGACTACTTGCCCTTCCTAAGTGTACTGTCCTCGTGTGAAAGTCTAACTCTCAACATCTGATATTTAGGAGCCTCGTCCGCCCTCACTATAAATACTCTCCACCAGACACGAGATCTTTCTGATCTCTGCGGCGGGCGACGCGCGCCATCGCCGACGATAATCGTACCGCCTACCACACTTGTATCCCACATCAATATAAAACAAAAATCAACTTAATCAGCATACAAATAGAGCTTAAAGTACTTTAACAAATGTAGTTTACATCTCCTATACTTCAGTAATACAACCGAAGCTTTCTTCAAAGTCATTGAAACTTCGTCTTTACTACTATAAGGTAGAGTTCAAATTATAATGATTACGATTACGCTTTTACCTTTTGGGTCTATTATTGCGAATTTAAAATTGAGTTCTATTTCATATGTGTGAAGTTTGAATTTCGAATGAAAGGAAAGAAAGGGTGAATGATACAGATGTGTAAAGTTGATGGTATCTTGTAGTTTTAATTAGAATATTTAATTAAGAAATAGCAGTTATCCGAAACGATAATTAGATTTCGTCTTCCCGATCACTTTGTACTGCTTTTAATTACACTCCGTATTAAATTATATTTTTCCATGAAATTAAATATGAATTATTAAATCATTTTACACCAAGTTAGTTGTTTTTGAGCGACGGTGGCTCAGTGGTCAAGCACTTGACTTGCAATCTGCAGGTCCTGGGTTCGAATCCCGCCATGTACCAATGTGTTTTTCGGTTTCCGATTTACATATGTACATTTATCCGACGTTCTTACGGTGAAGGAAAACATCGTGATGCAACCTGCACATATCTGAAAAGAAATTCAAAGATATGTGTGAAGTCAACCAACCCGCACTTGGCCAGCGTGGCTGACTATGGCCTGATCACCCTTAACTTAGGGTAGGCTCTGAGCCCCTCGGTGGGGACGTATAGTGAGCTGAGGATGAGTTTGATTTTAATTAAACAAATAGAAAAAGACAAATCAATGAATTACTTATACCAAATAACAGCATTAAGTAGATAAAGATTTTAAAACTATATATAATTATATACGTAAGTATTTTATGTAATCTATAAAAAATATATATATCATTTTTGTTATGTTATTTTCATACAAAAAATGATAAAACAGAAAACGTGCAACTAATATGATCCGTCACATCCTCCTACAAATAAGCGCCCTCACAGACAGGCCGACAAACGGCAGTGACAGCCCCCGGTGTCAGTATCAAAGGGACCGCCCCGAGCTTCCACCACGATAGTGATGTGAACTGTACTAAGTTATGATATCGATAATGTCGACAAGAAAGTAATTTCAAGATCGATGGATCGTGGATATAATCGAGACATTGGGAGTCATAATCAGACGGAATATGTTAAAGTTTTCTTCATTTAATTCGAAATAACCCTCTGGTGTTTTAGTTAACTTAAACCATTTTTTTTTATAAGAGAAGGGGGCAAACGAGCGGCGGCAACACCGAGATGATCAACGACACCCATGGACATCTGCAACACCAGAGGAACTGCAGATGCATTGCTACTTTGTCACTGTTTTTTTTTAAAGCGTGATTTATTATTTGTAATGTCAAATCTGTCCAAGGGAATTTCAGTAACTTCTCAAAGACCCGCAACGCATCTGCGGATCACCTCAACTCAGTGTTCCCACTGCTCGTTTGCCTCTTATTGTATATAAAAATATTCTATAATCCATAGAATGAATCTGGAAATTTTAATGTTAATCGTTTTGTGCTAAAGCAGTGGTTCCCAAACTTATTTTGTCTACTGCCCACTTTGAGAATCAATGTTTTTTTAGCGCCCCAATATTTTCACATATTTAAAAACCACTATACCTTCAAATTAAATTCGTTATCGCCCACTTTGGGAAAGACTGCGCTAAAGCGATAATTTTTGTCGATACCTGAATTCATTAGAGAACAACACTATTGGTTTGACATACGTCAAGCTATAAGCACACATGGTACTTATTAGCTGACGAGGCGCCGTCTCACATTGTTGTCAGAAATGAAACACTCGCGAAACCCGATCCCACTGACACATAATGTCAGTTTCATTGGTAACTCATTTTCTTATTGGAAAAGTTACTTTGAAACCACAACTTAGATTTTTTTAATATGTTAGCGTAAAACTGTTCTTAATTTAAAACTTTGTCAAACAACAGCCATCCAAACATTCGCATCTATATATAATGTAATATATAATGTAATATATAAAAGAAAGTCGTATTAGTTACAATATTTATAACTCAAGAACGGCTTTACCGATATGGCTGAAAATTGGTAGCTTAGATCCAGGAGACGGACATAGGATACTATTTATTCATTTTTTTTAGAATTTATGCCTTGAAAAGCTAATTTTTATTTAACTTACTAATATTATAAATGCGAATGTTTAGATGGATGTGATGTGGATGGGTGGATGGATGGGTGTATGAAGATATCTCAATAACGACTGAACGGATCTCCATTAAATTTGGCATACGTATAGAACATAGAACACATAGGCTACACTAATTAAGTTTTTTTATATAATATATCCACGCGAACGGGGTCGCGGGCGACAGCTAGTTTGTAATATTATTAAGAATTACAGTAATACGAAGTAAGATATATAAAATTCTCGTGTCACAATTTTAAATACATACTCCTACGACACGGTCTGACCGATTTTCATGAAATTTTATACGCATATTCAATAGGTCTGAGTATCTACTATCTATTTTTTAATCCCTCGCGGACGGAGTAGCGGGCGACAGCTAGTATGTTTATAATATATGATTTACGTTATATTGCTTTTTAAATTAATAAAATATACAAAATATAATTTATAACTCTACTTGTTCCTTTGGTTCATTTGTTCTGTATACATCGTAAATCAGTCGGGTTGTGACGCGCGCTTGGCAAACCGATGACACCCATCTAATCTGAGTAACCAGGCCTTTAGTATTAAATTTATTTAAAACAGCATCTCTAAATATCCTAATGGACGTTTTGGCAGTACTATATAATGCCATCGTTTGATACTTGGAGCGATTCAACTGAATGGTACTTGCTTAGTATTGATTAAGACGAAATGAAAATAATTAATCTGAAAATTAAAGTGTACGTTAGTCAATTGTTTGAATTACTGTAGAAATATCTGTCTTATTGAATACTAGATGTCGCCTGTGACTCCGTCTGCGCGAAATTTAAATAAATTTAATTAGTAGTGTGTGTTCTTTCAGACTACGTTCTATGTATGCCAAGTTTCAGCAAGATTCATGCAGCCGTTCTGGAGATACCTTCAAACAAACTTATATCCATACATCCAAACATTCGCATTTATATAATTAGTAAATGATAAATATAGACAATGTAAAATCTCAGTCAACTCGCTGTCTCTCCGCCGTGGAGCTGGATTTGCAATTTCTCCGAGCAGTCGACTGGCAGAAATTGGCGTAGGAAAAGCAGCGCTGCCGATATGTTGTAGCCGAGGCCAAGATACACTTTGAGTTGCTGCGCCAATAGAGTAAATAAGTAATATAATAGGAAATATACGAATATCTATTGTCTAGAAGTGATATACTTAATCTAGGATATTTTAAAATTGTCGAATAATAAAATTCGTCCGAGCGACGCATAATATAAATATTAACACCTCGTAAAATCTTTGCGCTATTTAGATGAAATCGTCTATCTCGTACGACCGTTGCGGTTTGGCGGCCAGTCTTCAAACTATTAGAGCGAAGCGGTGTTTATCGTTTTGTACCATATCAACAAGTAATAGATGTATATTTAAATGTTAAGAAAATGAAAACTCAATATCAACAAGTATAAAAAACGCCAATAGCCTAACGGTTAAGGGTACGGATTTCCGATCACGAGGTCGGGGGTTCGAATCCCACCATTCGACTATTGTCGTAAACCATATCCTAGCACAAGCCTAGAGCTTAGTTGGAATGGTAAAAGAAATATTAGTAAATTTACAAAAAAATTTGCTAATATATTAATTGAAAAAAAAATATAATGTTAAAAATATTTAAAAAATGCCTATCCTAGCCTAAGCACCAAAAAGGGCAAAAGCTATCTTTATGTAATTGGAAAGAAATTAATCCCACATTGATGTTATCTACCACATAATATTCCGTACAAAATGTGAGTTTCAAACTAAAGTAACAACTTAGGTAGACGTAAGCCAAATAGAAAAGCGTTAATTTTAATTATTTGAACAAAAATTCCAAATTCAAAATTGCAATTTCTCCATAACATGAATCTTGTCAGATCCTCAAATGTCTATCAAAATCAGTACTCTGCTAGTACTATAAAGCTGCGAGTACACTAGGGTGAACGCTCCAGCGACGCGTGGTCGTGCACAACCGCACCAACTCGAGCGATTCTTCGCAGAAACTCTCCTTTCATCTGCACAAAAGTACTTGGAACTGGTGACCGATAATACCTTTGTTTCTTATTTTGAAGATCAATGAACGAACGTTTGTTACGGAGCAGTGTTTAACCACCTTTAATTTAACACATGATTTATGAAGCCTCAAAATACGTGTGTGGTAATAAAGGTATTTTCAAGCTTATACCTATATTAGAACCTAAATATATTTAGGTCCGATTAGGTCCTAAATACCTTCTCGATTCACGGCCATCTCTTTTCTCAGCCAAAGATTATCCACCGTATTGATTTCGATAACGGCGAAGTTTACAAAAAAAATATTTAATTTATAATCTGTTTTATGTATTTTAAACTACATATATTCACATCGACATTTACCGTACACTTGTAGCAAGGTATAATCTTATCAAAAATCCTCGTAAACCCGGAAAAAAGGTCTTTGACTAAATCTGAATTATTTAAAAAAAAAAGTTAAACAAAAGCTTCTAGCGCAATTGACGTCTGTATAACTGGCGATAACCATCTTGCTTTGATGTTACAAGATGGCGGCCTCGTTGGCGGGCAAATGGCGCAGGGCAGCGTCAGGTACGCTACATGTGATGGTAACAAGGTGTGTCTGCTCGCAATGGCCTGAGGCGATCCACGGCATGTGCTGCTATTTTGCACCCTAATTGAACACTGGTACTGACGACCAAGACGAATGTTTTGCTATCACGCTTCGTATACATTTGATCACAGACATAAAATCGTGTAGTGTTGGGCTTAGTATGTCATTATACGAGTAATGACTGGACGAAATGCATTAACTACAAATAAAGTAGTTCGAAGATATGTTAATCATTTGCAGTTTTTCCGCGTTTCGTCTGATGAGTGGCCTCCAGCACTCTTTCCCTTCTTTTCGTATAATGAATGTAGATAAGATGGGTTTGACAGGAGATGGGATGTAAAGAAAGGGGACAAAACCTAAGTCCTTACTACATGTTCACTGTATACTTAAATCTGAATAGCTCAATAAATAATCATAAGAGTTATAAGACAATTCACAAGATCATTGGGACAATTTGCTAATTAAATAAGTGGGATTTTAACCAAATGCATAGAGATTTTATTTACGCAACATTTCAGCGCAATTTGCTTTTATCGTTTCATTTTAATCGCGTGGTTTATCTGAAATTATTTTAGTTTTTCCTAAACATCGATTCGATAAGGTAGAGTTGAGAAACGCGTTCGGTTACGCTTAATATCGTCAACTTATTTTTAAAAAGAATATAATTTTATAGCGTATACGTGACTGACAGTTGTTTTATTTTTAAATTTCCACCATCTTAGTGTTAATGACACGAAGATAATTAGGGCTGTGAAATATTTTGATTTAATTTCATCATTCAAAATTGATTATTTCATGTAATTCTTTGCTATTTTAGGATTTTTTTGGTGAATGTAGAGTCCGCTGACTAAACTATATAAAAAATCGACGCAGTGTTTGAAACAAAGCCCTTGAAATATCACAACAAAGGGTCTTTCTAGAGTACAAATATCATAACTTTCTTCTGAAAACCATGGCTGGAAACAATTTTGAGCCACCAAGGAGGTTCCCACACTTTCTTTTACGAGTCAATTTATACGGTATCTTACTTTAATGCTCTCGAAATGAGAAGTCGGTTTTGGCTGTAGGTTTTCACTTATATTGGGTTGAATAGGTTTAGAAAATCATTTAATTATTTTATGCCTATCAAGTAGACTTCGTAAACCCTGCCTTATACAGAAACGGTAAGAGTTATTTGTATGGGCTCGAGCAATTAATCAGTATAAGCGTTTTATTAGAGGGGATAGCGCGCAAGCTCTGTTCCGCCAAATACATCGCGCCAACTGACATGCGCGCGCAACAAACAAACAAAATGGCCGCTATATTTGTCACGGGGTGTTCTTTAAATTATTGTGCCTTAAATCTTTATTTTATTAAATACTGCATACCTATAAAAATATTAAAAATAAAGGTTACTCATTTAAAAACCGTGCTAGACTTAAAAACTTTTGCTCTTGTCTCTAAAATAATTAGAGCCTGTGCTAGCATAGAGACTGTGTTTTTAATGGTTTAAAGATCTTTCGATTTTATAATACATAAAGCAATAGCTTTGAAATTATAAACTTTCAAAAATACACTAGCTGTCGCCCGCGACTCCGACCGCGCGGGAATAAAAATACTCAGACCTACTCAATATGCTCAAAAATTTCATGAGAATCGGTCAAGCCGTTTCGGAGGAGTATGGGAACGAAAATTGTGACACGAGAATTTTATATATAAGATTAACACTCACAGAATACAAAAACCCAACATTTGACTTTACGGCGTAGACTTATTTGAGAAAAAAATAGATAAAATTAAATGAGCATAAGAAAATTATCAATTAGTACTTTCTTAATTGGCATCCATATTATGTTTGTGCCTTGTATGTGATTTATGGTTTTTTTACGTATGATTCGTGGGTCAATAAATGTTTTTTCTTTTTTAATTCTAGTTTTCTGATTGACGTGGATAAGAACTAAGATTAGAGAGAGATTATTATAATAGTTTTTTCAAGGTAGCTATAATTAGTCGGTTAAGGCATTTAATTCTTACCGGGAAGCTCTACACTCATATAGGTTATAGGTGGTAAATATAAAACAGGTGCATTTTCATTTACGATCTACAAAAAAAACACGCTTAAAAAACTAAGGTTAATATTATAGTTTATAATTAACATTAAGAGAAGTATTTTAATTTATATCTAAATTTGTTTCCATTAAATTAATAGATGTAATTTGTGCTTTAGAGTTCCGGAGGAAACAATTGTGAAGCAAAGTCGATGCCGCGGACATCCATTACGGTAAGGAAGCGTGACCGCGCCACAGACAAAAATGTCTGACGGAATACAAACAGTGACGTGACAGCGGACAGTCGCCGATAAAATGCAATTGTTACATCTAATTATTTATTTGAATAAACATGATTTATTTATTAACAAGAATCCTAATGCATTTAAAATGAGCTATTCTTCAAATATAGTTTTAATATTTAAAATTAACCCATAACCACAAATTTAGTGTATTTGTGTTTTTTTTAAGTCTCGAAGTCATGTATCTAGGTTATAATATACGGATAACCATTTCAAATTTATATTATTAAATTCGTATGTCTCTAATAAATATCTTAAAAACAAATATTGGAACAATATTATGGATTTCATTTTGTGATTATTTTTGTAAGAATTCTCAATGCGTGTATCCGAACGCGGTACGTCAGCCATTTTTCATAGCACGCGTGAACGCTTGGCCGGCGGAACGGCGCGGTACGGATTTAGCCGCAAGCCGCCAGAGACCGCTACCGACAACCGACAAGGAGACACCGTGCATTTCAGCTAATTGCTTTTTTCATAGTCACCATACAGCTCCGCTATTATACACAGTTATTTTAATGGAACATACCGCCCGTTGAAATTATGATTTATTTTTATAACGAAAATTAATTAGTTCATTTTGTTTATTATCTATTTTTAAGTTGTACTAATTAGTGATACTTAGGGGGAATCAAACTGAAATTATGCGATTACATACTCATAAAATGTGAAGTTCTTAAACGAAGGCTTTACCAAAGAGGATAGCCGGTTCAATTTATCCGCGAACTTTATTGTAGGTTTGGACTGCAGTGTGACTTTTAACATAAAATATGCTGCCGAGTAAGACAAATTTCAGCGTGTATTTATTTTAAATTAATTTTTGTTTATTTCAAGTACATGGAATCCCTTATAATACCTTAAATAAATTTTGATGTTTATAATTTCTGTACAGAAGGTGATAAATTACGCTTTAAAGTATACTCAACCCGAGATCTGAAATATCGGGAGCTAAAATAGCTGAATCGTTGTAAGAATCCCGTTTCTTATGAACAGCATATTGGAAAACCACTAAAATTTTAACTTATATATGCTTTAAAGAAAAAAAACAACTACGTGGGTTCTAAATTAAACCAGAAATTTACTCAGAAATCTAAGGCTGATTCTTGGAGCGATAATTTAAACATGATTAAGATAATAATTTAAAACCTGCCCATGTAAGTATTCATAATGTAGTAAGCTTGCGTAGTTCATAATTTAAGATTAGGAAGAGTTTTCAATTAACCTGAAAGGCTGCCAATGGAGATAACAGAATGTGTGGTTTTTTCACTATTTCGTTATTTTTATTTCTTGCAGCGCCATCTATTGGTGAATAGCGTAAATAATTTTGAACTTAAATTGCTACAAATGTAAAAAGTTATTTAAACGTGTTTAACAAGAAATAATCGTATATAGTAAATTTATTAAACTGGTTGGTGGTGGTTATTTGATATTGTTATGAGAAGTATCAAAACAAAAAAATTGAATCGATACAAATACAATTTATTATCTGTGCAACTGCAATGTTGACTGACAGCTAACAAGCAAAGTACTTATAAAAAAAGTTGTAAATCCTAGCTGTGTTAATGCTCCGTGATAAACTAAACTTAATTTAAGTATAATGGGGACAGAAATAGCAATATCATTTACGTCTTTACGTAATCAACTAGAAAATGAAAAAAGTAGTTTGTTTAAAATAGACGAAAACATTAAGAAAATCGTCCAAACTTCCGGACGGTTTTCCAATGATAGGTTAGTTTAACAACAAATTAGTTTCGGTAATTATTGATTTAATTTGATTTACATAACCTTTTTCTCGTAGGTTTAATCAATCCTCGCATTATACAAGAGGTGGACAACAAACTGGTGGACGGAATTCTTACGTGGATTTCAAAAATCACAAGATAGACGATCAATTAGGGAAACGTAAAACTGAAACAAAAACGGTTTTTAGCAGGTATTTTGAAAGTTAATAATCACCATTTACATTCGATATTAATATGTAACAGTGTCATACAAAATATTTCAATAATTAGAAGTTAAATAAATCAATTTGAGGTTAAGTTCAGACCAAACAAATCGATTCTCCGGAAGGTACTAATAAATAATTTATATTACTTATGACTGACCGAAAATAATATTATTATCTTTACTATAACATTGCATGGTTTTCATTAAAGATTGTCAGTAAGAGACCAAGATAGTGACTGTGATGATGACATCCCAAGTGTCAAAAGAGCAAAAGTACCGTCAGCAGTATGCCGTGAATTGCCAACCAGAGCAGCGGTGCTACGAGCACAGGGGGATGATGAGCAAGCGAGGACAAGAAATAGAAGAATATTTGGATCACTCCTTGGTACATTACAGAAGTTCAAACAAGAGGAAATTGTATTACAGACTAAGGTATTAAAACAATAATTTTTATATCATAAAAAAAAATTAAAAAACTGAAACTCATCTGTATGACAAGAGAAAGATATGAATTAAATGGCAACTCACTCATCAAAATTAGTTGTGGTGTCTTGGTTACAAGTGGTCACAATTGAACCTACATATAAATCTATTATATATAGCTAAAACACATACATACAAAAAAACATAACTCACATAAAACAATCAGGTCAAAATATTTATAGAGAAAGGCCATTTACTGTGACCAGAATGTGCATTTCATTGTTGTAGCTTTAAAACATCTAATTAAAAAATAACAGCATTGCTATGTAATTTCAATTTGTTAATACTATACAAACAACTTTTAATAAAAGTTTTATTAACAGGAGGAAAAGAAAGCACAAGTAGAACGTAAAATAGAAGAACAGGCGAGATTACAAAAGGAAAAAGAACAGAAAGAGAGAAAGACGTTATTCGCTGAAAGGGAAAACAAGAAAGCTACAATCAAAGCCTTAGAGGTGAAGATGGCAAGAGTTGAAGAGTTTGAAAAATGGGAGAAATCACAAAAGGATCTTGCAAACTTTATTCTTACTAAAACACGTCCACACATTTATTGGTTGCCCAAGAAGATGACGGAAAAGGCTACGGAAAAGTTGAATTCTAGTAGAAAGTACCATGAAAGTAAGTTATTTTTTCTTATATTTTTAATGTTATCTGCATATTCCTATTTCACCAGAGCTTATTTAGACTAAAAAGCATTACTTTAGTATTAGATTTCATTAAAGGCACTAACACTAGTCCACAAAATATTTATGTACTTTATCCTAGATCTACAAGGTAAGTATTATTTATCCTGCTTACATTACTTATTACGTAACTTAGATGATAGTATTAAAATGTAGTTTGTAGTAATAGTTTTTAAATTTACAGCAAAGTATGGTCCTATATACAGAAGTAAGTTCTTTAAGTTACTTATTCTATAAGTAGGCAATCTAAAGTGAATATAAATCTGTTAGTCAAAATAAACTCTGGATAAAAATGACCAATGACCTTTAGGAAGCTCCTTGATAATTTAAATACTTAAGTTATATCGTAAAGTAAACTACAACATAACCAGTTTCATTTTTCCCATAGAATGTATGATCAAGAAACGACAAGAACTTCAAGAAGAATTGCAACGAATAGAGCATAGATGTTTACGTCGTGGTCCAGGAACCAAAGAGAACAATCCGTCAGCTCAAGACAAGAAGGACAGAGAAGATAATGACAAAATAGTGACTGTGAAGAATGAAGATGATAACGGAAGAAAGAGAAACAAATTTGCAATGGATGTGGATGAGAAAGAAAAAGAAGAAAGTGATGTAGATGAGAGAACTGAAGAAGTTAAAAAGGATAAAGCTGAGGAAGATATTGGTACGTTTTTTGCACCTAAATTGAATTGTATAGTTAATGTTCTTACTAAATTTATAAATCCAAATGTTTTGATGGATGTTTGTTAGAAGGTATTCACAAAATGGCTAAACAGATCCTGATAAAGTCTGAAGGAACACCTAGGCTACTAACTTTTTTTTTATAAATCCTATTGTAATTTCATGTCTATAAAATGGAAAAATATTTAGTTATCTATGTATTACACAGTGTAATTTCTGTTCCAAATTTAATCTAGATTGGTTTAAAAGTTCCGCAGTAACAAATATCCATGCATCCAAACTTTCGTCATTGTTCTTAGTTAAATTTTATTTATGGTCAAAGTTTTATACAAGTCCAATTTGAGATAATACTTTCTTGATGCTTAAATAGTGTATAATTAATTTGTAACTTTTATCAATATTTGCAGTTAAGGAAAACGATGAAAAAATGGACACAAGTACAGAACAGCAAGAAGTAAACACTGAAATAAATGAAATTGAGAACGAAGTTGCACAGACAGAAGAAAGTACAAATATAGAGACTCAAGAAACCGTAGTCCAAGTTACAGAACAAGAACCTATAGATACAGAACATTCCCAATAGCGCATGGTAGTTAAATAGTTGACATACAAAATGGTGAATCAAGATGGCAAGTAAGTTTTCTAATAAAGGTATAAGCAATATTTTACTCCGTAAATGATATAATTTTTTATTAATTGTCAGATTTTCAATAACATCTTATATGCCGCATATATTTACTGGACTCTGACTTGACAGTACTGGAATAGAGATCAATCGTACTCGCCAGGTAAGTCGACTGCGCAGAATGTTTTAACACATTTTTTATATGGCAAAGCATATAGTATAAATCTATCAAGTGTTTTGCCACAATTAAAAAGCTCCGGTTAAAATAATAATACAACTTATAAAATTATAGAACTTTTTGTATTAAAAAGTTTATTAAAGCGGAAATAAATACACATTTACAAATCACAGATCCATTTTGCAGTGTTGAGATGTTGCTATAATTTATAATAGACATATGAGTGAATAAAAACATACACTTTTTTATTTTGTTTGTATTTCCCAACCCCATCGGAACAGGAACTTTAAAATATCTCTGGAAAATGCAGATTACTATCATGGTAAACATAAAATGGATTAATTCATCAGCTCACTATACATCCCCACTGAGGGGTTTGGATCCTACCCTAAGTTATGGGTGACTAGGCCATAGTCAATCACACAGGCCAAGTGCGGATTAGTTAATTAAAATTGATAAATTTAAGCATAAACTGTGCATAAATATTATCAAGCATACTTTTGTCACAGATTGTAAATAAAGGCTATACAAGTAGCCTTATGTAAAAGTTATATTGAAGATGTATATTAATTTAAATATAAAAAAGCTAGATAACCCGACTGACAAACAAAACTGCCATTAACACTCTGGAAAAGATTAAAAACCAAATGACGACTCAAAATCATCAAAATGGGTTCAATTCTTACATACAAACTCTCATACATGTGTGCCAAGAACTTCTCAGTCAGTCGAGTAAAAAGTAGACTAACTAGTCTAATGTAAATATTCTGGAAGCAATATCATCAAGCATCCAGTCCATTCCATCGAGAAGATTCTCCCCAGTGACAGCGGAGCAGCGAACTATGCGCCAGTGATGAGTCTTGATGCTGTCCAAGTCTAATGCCTGTAAATAATAATAACACAAATAGAAAGTAATAAAGATATGAAATGGTTTGTTAACACAAAAGTATTGTATCTGAAATTCTTTGTCACTTAACACATTCAACGCCACTATGATTTTAACATACTAAAGAGAATGACAAAGTGAGTCTGCACAGAATATGTTAGCCTTGAGAATCTTAAGAATTAATATCTTTTATTTTTGTTACAAAATTAATGAATGTTTTTTTGGGCCAAGCAATCAAAAACTTTCCATATTCATTCTTTTTAGTAATACAATAAATTAAAACAAGAATATTGTGGGAACCAACATACTTCTCGTATCTCCTGCAAAGTCAATGCACCGGGTAGATCAGCTTTGTTAGCAAGCACCAATAGTGTGGCGCCTGCTAACCTCTCCTCTCTCAACAATGAATGCAGTTCTCTTGCGCAGTCCGCAAGTCTCCGTGCATCAGCACTATCCACTACCCATGCCACACCATCTGTGCTCTCAAAGTAATTCTTCCAGTATGATCTGAAATATAGACATTTTAGTAAACCTACTCCAGTATTTTTGGAACATGATATTGCTTTAAGCAATATGTGGTTCTTTGAATTTCTATAATATAGTTTTTGCTGCTGAAAAGCCATATAATCATATTGTGGTCTGTGCTCCCTATTTTTTAAGAGAATATGAATGAAGGCAATATTTTATTATACCTAAAGATATATGGAAACATACAGAATTTAAGTATAATTAAACAAGAAATTTGCAGTAGAGGAAGTAAATACATCTAGAGTTTTATATATGGATACAAAATTATTATGAAGTTAGTTTAAAGAATAAAAAAAAAATTTACTATAAATAATTACCTTAATGATTTCTGGCCACCAACATCCCAAATATTGAGTTTGTACCCTTTATGTTCAAGAGTTTTTATATTGAAGCCAAGAGTTGGTGATATAGTATCAATTGGTTCACCATTAAACCTCTTTAGTATTGTTGTCTTGCCAGCATTATCTAAACCTCTGATTTAATTGTTAAGAAAGAATAAGAAGTTTCTTAAAACTTAAGTACACTGAGAATTTGCAACTCAACTTGGGTAGATTCATTTCCACCTATAATCTGAACCAAGTAATAAAATATACCATTTTAGTAACATACCGATTAATATACACCAAATTATTAAGGTACCTATAAATTTTTTGAAAATGCGTCACACACATGACAAAGTTTTTAATTTTTTTGAAAAGGATACAACATTAGGATCCTCATTTCTTTTTCCTTCTGTCGCAGTTTCTTCAAAATCGTCAAGAAGCCCATATTACGAATTTTATGTAATCGACAATAACAAAATATCTATTTTATTTATGAACCATGTTTTGACGAATCCTTAAACAAAATTGTTATTTTTTCTGATTAATGACAATTGACAAATTCTGATTGACTTGACATTGGTGTCAATATGACTAAAATGCACAGATACCGCACTTCAATTACAGAGTATTCATGTTTTTCTAAATCAGAAAAAACTTGTAAATAGTATTTTAAGATCTCTTTTAATCGTAAATTTTATTGATTTAATTTAAAGTCAGCTACAACTGCATTTTAAATGAATTCTTAATATTTGTACTATTAGTGATTAGAAACAATAATATCAAATTACTGATACTAATAAAAATTACTTGGTTGTACAAATATTTTGAAACTTCTTATATCTTTCATTGCTACAGTATTAGTTAAACTTTTTTAAATAACTCATTAAAACATTTTCAAAAAATAGTCAGAACGTAACAAGATTAAAAAACTAAAAGAAATACCTTTTTCCCCAATCGAGTAGAAGAGTCGAATGGGAATTCATTAAAAACCATAGAGAAGATATCCATCCATCCATGGCCGATCTCATCAGTGTCAACTTTATTTCTATTTCAATTCAATTATGAAGCACCTTCAATGATTTTAAGTGGGTTTATAGTGTGGAAGTGATCGTGTGGCGGCGCGGTCTTGGTGATACGGCTCTTTGGTCGGTAGCACCATGTTCAGCGGAACGGTGCGTGTAAAGGTGTGCGAGGCGACGGGCCTCCGACCGACCGACTTTCAGAAACGGCACAACATGACCTTCGGGAAACCTGGTTAGTCCATGCATAAATATAATCTAAACCTGAAACACCAAATAACACCTATTAGAATAAAAACAATTTTGCTCCGCTAATGTGACAAGTTTTTTTTGCGTATGAATAAGGCGTAACATGTTTACCAAAATGGGTGTTGGTATTATTTGTAAATACATAATATCTTCGCAGACGATCAGCCGATAGACCCGTACGTCTCGATCGACGCCGACGAGCACCATCTAGACCGTTCAAGCACGAAACCAAAAACTTTTGACCCAGTTTGGAACGAAACATTTATACATGAAGTTCACAATGTAACTAGGTATGCTTAGATATATATTCTAATAAGATCGCGCGAATATGTTTTAGAGAATTTACACTTGTTTATTGTTTTTAGTTTGGGTATCACAGTGTTTCATGATGCTGCAATACCTCCAGATGACTTTGTTGCAAACTGCACTATTCCTTTTGAAGATCTGATGCATAGAGATAAAGAGGCCACGGATTTTTGGGTAAGTCTCATTTATTTTCCTTTCATATATTAATCACTTATTTTAATGAAGCGAATTTATTAATTGCACTTACTATGTCTCAAGCTATATATCAAATATTTTTGTTTACATAATATAAACTTATATGTTATCTATTAAGATAGTTACAGATAAGATAAAATTACAACTACTGATATTTTAAGATTGTGAGTGATAAATATTTGTTTATAGACAAATATATAAACAAAATTCAGTGTCAAAATACTTTTAAAAGAACCCAGTGAAGATAATTTTGTCAGATGTCATTATATGTAATGTTATGTTTCAAAACTTTGATTGGCAAAAATTCTTAGAAACCTCTGTAGTTAAAAATTGTATGAGTATTAATTTTTTTTTAATAAATATCATACACATTTAAAAATAGTGACTTACAGTGGATTTTTGATACCAAAATCACTGTACAAAACATATCCCTGTCTCTCATATTATCTCTGTTTTGTCAAAGAGATCTTGATATATATAGATATGTTTTTAATGTTGATTTTAGTTTCAGAAACTCACTGTCAATGAATGTGTTCATGTCATTGTTACTTTTTAAATTAGGTCATTATATGATACATCTCTAAGATATGTGTATTTATACATATCTCTGACATTACACATTACCCTGTGTGTCCAAACTGACATCCTGTTTGTACACCTGTGACTCATTTTCAGGATATTTGAAATATTTGTTACATTTTCCTTTTATAATTTTAAACTCATTTATATTGTTGCTAATTCTGTTAAAATATGAATAAACTAGGTCAGAAATTACATCAATCTATAATTAAATTGTCGGGAAAAATTATGGGTTTTCCTTAATATTCTTTATCGTTTGCGTGTAAAAATTAAACTTGTCAACTCGAGTTGCCATTAAAATAGGAAGGAACTGTTTTCTTTGTCACTTTGATATCAATATCAGAAAAATTATAATATTGAACAGTATTGATGAATAAAGTGATATTCATGTTCTTCACTATCTCAAAGGTCAATGCATCTGCGGTTCCTCTGGCATTGCTGATGTCCATTGGCGTTGTTGAACACATTGGTGTTCCCGCTGCTTGTTTGCCCCCCTTCTGTTATAAAAAAAAGATAGATTTTTTAATGTATAAGATGTCTTAGTATAATTCCACAATAATAGTTTCATTAGTCAGTCATTATCTGCTTCAAGATTAGTACCATGTACTTGTAGTGTAATATCACTTGACTATATTATAAAATAAATTACACACAAGCCTGGATAAGCGAGATATTTCTATAAACAAGCGTCAGTGTTCAGTCCCGGACATCAGTCAGTGGACAAAGTCAATAAGAGAGAATTTCGGGTTATAAAGGTCTAGTAAGCGAGAAATATATTATGGGCCCTTGGATTCTTGCTTATCTTGATTTAATTACAAATCAAATTTCATTGATATTTCTAAGTATCAACTTATTTAAACATTAATTGAGCCTATGTTTTCCAGGTGGATTTAGAACCACAGGGAAAATTGCATCTGAAAATAGATCTGAAATGGAATTCTCAAGGTTAGTTATACTTTTTTTTTCGTGTACAATGTATGACACATTGTTGTACCAATGTAACCTTCTTTAACATAAACAGCTTGACAGAATTCAGTGTGGGATTACATGCATTGTCCATGTTCCATATCTCTAGACTCAGCGGGCTAATTTTTTTTATTATGTTGAATAAGCTAGCGCTTGACCATGCTGATGACCTGATGTTAAGTGATGTATTGGTGACATTGTCGAGGTAAAATTGTTTATTTCAAAGTGTGGTAACTTTTGAGTATGTTTTTCCCTATAACCTATTTAATTTTTTAAAATTAACTCCTGTTAGTTTTGCAAAAGCAATGATCAGGAGTGATTAATTGCTATGTCAATTTCATAAGGTACATTGATTTGACATTCATGTGAACACGCTTCAGCGTGAATAGTATTGTTGATATGTTTGTGTTATATTTATAGGGGGTGGTGGGTCAGAGGGTCGTTCGAATCGGGGGCGCGAGTTCAAAGAGGGTGCTGGGTTCGCGCGGCGAAGGGGTGCGCTGCGTCGCCGCGTACATCAAGTCAACGGACACAAGTTCATGGCGACATTCCTTCGTCAGCCGACTTTTTGTAGCCATTGTCGCGAGTTTATCTGGTAAGAGCAAATGTTTTCTGTTTTTTTTTATAACTTTAAACTTATCTACTAGTAAGTTAAGCCGGTAACTTTATCATTTTACACCTTTCAACTTTGTGTCTTTTTTATTTCTTAGTTCTTCTTCCCCTTTTACTATATTACTACTTTTACTCTTTTAGGTTTATTGAATTAATCTTATTTAGATCTTAAAGAAGTAACATAGTCTGGAAGAATGCATCAAATACTTAATATCTTTTTTTGATTCCGCGCGGACGAAGTCGCGGGAAAAATATAGTTCATTATATACATATCACAGTATATAATGAAATTACTAAGTATTTTATATGTTGCTATAATAGTTATTATTTTCCAGGGGTCTCGGCAAACAAGGTTATCAATGTCAAGGTAAGAAAATCTTATTTAAAATTTGAATTTTAAATTAAAATATATTTTGCAATAAAAATAATATAGCTGATAGTATTTTTAAATCATTTTCAAGAAAAAAATATAGTAAAAAGATTGACAAAATTAGAATAAATTAAAATTTGACTGTTCATTTTTTTTTCAGTGTGTACTTGTGTAGTGCATAAGCGATGTCACTCATCTGTAGTCACAAAGTGTCCCGGTATGAAGGAGGAGGTGAGTTATTGATATTATAAAATAAAATTCAAAAAAACTCTTGAAAAAGTTCCCAAAATTATGACAAAAAAAAAAACATAAAAAGTTAATTTTCATTTTAATTATTTTAGTACTTGAAATCCATGGTAATATAGAAAATTGTACAACATAATCACTCCCGTAACTCAAAGGGGTAGGCAGAGTCCATAGACTTCCCTTTGGTGCGATCGTGACATACCTTCTACTCCTACAAAAAAAAAATAATAGATGTATATACATCCATTTATATATTATAGCTAATATTAGCTAGGATATAAGAATCCATAATCCCTATTTATTTATTTAAAAGTAATATAGAAGAAGTATATAGTATTCTTGTAGAGTGAATAGGCACTTACTAAGCTACCGCGTACCATCTTTTGACCAAATCTCCACTAACACCAGGTGGGATCGTGGTCAAGCACTGGCTATTTAAACGTAAAAAAAATATATATTTTATTTCCATCAGCAACAAAGCGGAGTAACAGTATCCAGTGGTCAGCGCTTCAATGTGAATGTACCACATCGGTTTGTGGTACATTCATACAAACGGTTCACGTTCTGTGATCATTGTGGATCTTTGCTGTACGGACTTATCAAGCAGGGATTGCAATGTGAAGGTAAGAATATACATATTTATCTTACTAATATTATAAATGCGATTTTTTTTTATATCTTAAGGTGGCAAACGAGCGAGCGGCCACCTGAAATTGCTGAAATAGCGAAGTGACTGTTGCTCATAGACATACACAATCGAATATGCGTTGCCTACCTTTAATCGACTGAGAATGCACATTAAGAAAATATCTTCCCTTCCCATGCATCCTCTCATCCGGAAAGTCCACTTCCACTTCCCATCCTTTCCTTATGAAGAAAAGTATGGGAAGGGAAAGAGGACTAAATTAGGCCTATAATTATTTAATTTAACTGTTTTATTTATATGTCAGTATGCTCGATGAATGTGCACAAGCGCTGTCAGAAGAATGTGGCCAATAACTGTGGCATCAACACAAAGCAGATGGCGGAGATCCTCAATGAAATGGGCATCTCGCCTGACAAGAACCCACGTCCCAGACCTTCCAAGGTATTGTATTGCAAAGCGTGCTTAATATTACTAACGATCCCTTTAATTCGATCCAGAACCATTTTTACTTATCCTTTTCTTTTTAATTTTTTTGTATCTTTTGTATCTGCAACACTAAATTCTATATATTTTTTTTAGTAAAATATTAGCAAATTTTGTGTAAATTTGACTAATACTTCTTGTATCATTTCATCTAAGCTCCAAGCTTGTGCTAAGATATGGTTTGCGACAATAGTCGAATGACGGGATCCGAACCCCCGACCTCGTGATCAGAAGTCCTTACCTTTTACCATTAAGGTATTGGCGCTTCAAATAAATTCATTGTTTGATATGTGTGAAGTCAACCCGCACTGGGTCAGTGTTGACCATAGGCATTAGGCCTAGGCCATAGACTAGTCACTCCTAACATAGGGTATGCTCGGAGCCCTTCAGTGTGAATGTATAGTGAGCAGAAGATGATTGTTTATATATATAAAAATCAGTTGATTTATATAATTTATTAACAAGGTCTTAGTTCTAGAAAAGTCGAAATTTAAAAAGAAGAACTTGAACAAAGACATTGTATTCAATGTTTGTCATCGCCTGAAGAAATAATATAATGATATTAATCGTTAATATTTAATTTTCAGTATCTGAACACAGCTTTGCTGGAAGGTCCACCGGAGCTGGCTTCTTCTGGTGATTCCGATAGCAAAGATCCAAACGACAAGCATGATGATAAAGGTTTATTTTTTATTATTTATAAATCATATGAATAAGTATTATTTTGCATGTTTTGTTATTAGTATATGTTTAGTAATAGTATGAATTACTTTCACATATTAAAATGATGGTTTGACATTTTAGTAAGATATTTTTTCACCGTGGGTTTCTGAGTAGAATATCTTAGTTTAAGATATATTTTTATCTCTGTGCTGTTAAAGATAAAGACAGCGATGACGATATGTTTTATGCAGAGATTTAGGTGTCAGAAACTCACAGTTAATTCTCAATGAATTACTTGAAAATTATTTTTCCAATAAAGTCCTTGTTGATGTTTATACAATCTTCAAATAAGTTGTATAATGCAAATTTTGACAGGAACTTTTATGTACATGATTAATTATTTGTTACTTATCCAGCATTTTATTAGGACATTGTGAGACATTCCTAAGTAAGATGTCAATACCTTTTTTTGTCACTCTTTCATAGCAATGGAAACGTTTTTGATGTGACTAATCAATCTAAGAATTGTTTGTTTTTTACAATTTATTTTTTTATATCATAAAGTGTCAAATGAGAGGACGGCCACCTGAAATCTTTGTAATAGCGAAGTGACTGTTGCCCATAGACATACGCATATGCGTTGCCTACATTTAATTGATAGCAGGATGCATAGAAAGAGAATATTTTCCCTTCCCATGCATTCTTTCATCCGGACAATATATTTCAACTTCCCATCCTTTCGGAAAGTGTGTAGTTTTTTTTATCAATGTATGCTTTTATTTATTTTCTGTTATTTACTGCATGTGTTTAAATGATATTAGGTCACCAGCACCCGGTAACATGGGGTCCACACTGGGCAGAGCTGCAGGATATATTTGGCACATACCAAGGTTTTATTTTGTTTGCTAACGCCTGATGAATTGCTTGTTTTTGTTTGCTTTGGGTTGACCGTCAATAAATTATTAATAGAATTAGTCAGTTCAAACAAAAATTATACAAGAGATGAACAACAGCTGTTATGAATTTGAATCTTAATTTGTTTAGTACTTTGATCGACTGAAATGTTTATTAAATGCTAAATTTTTCCTTGAATTTAAATAAAATATAGTAATTAATATAGCCTATGTCACTCAGTGGTAATGTAGGTCTCTTAAGAGAGAATTTTTTTTGAAATTGGTTTGGTAGTTTTTGAGTTTTTTAGTTACATACAAAAAAATCTTTATTCTGTACAATATTAGTATAGATATAGATGTATGATAAATCAATAAATATTCTTATACTATCTTACTTATATAAATGCTAATGTTTGGATGTATGGATGTTTGTTAGCAGATGTTGAACATAGTCTGGAAGAACATAGGCTACTAATTAAGTTTTTTTTATATTCCGCGTAGACGAAGTCGCAAGCGACAGCTAGTGTTGCTAAAATATACTATGTCCTTTGACGGTCAACCTTTTGAATGTATTTGTATGTTTATTTGTATGTGTTGTGACGTACAGGCACGGATAACACAAATCTATTGGATAACTGTGTCATACAAGATAATGATACGTCATGGCGCTCGCATTGGGATGATCTTGAAGAGATATTCACGTTTTACGAAGGTTCCAAATGATATTCGTTATAATGGTGGTGGGGCTTGTTGTTGAATGTAATGGAACTTTGTCTAAGTAATTTGTTTTGATTATTCTGGGCCGATTGATCTGTAGGCTAATCGGCTCAAAGAGTAATACATGATTTTTATATAAGTTAGAAGTATTTAGGTAATAAAGTAGATTTGATAATAGTTTATTCAAGTAAAAAGTTTTCTTTGAATATTGCGAGGTATTAATTTATTTGAAAAATAGATTTTAATAGATTTTAGATATAAATATCAGTAAAATCACTAATTGATAGTTAATTATACATTAAACCTGGTACATAATAACAAAAATAATGTACTAATTTCATAAATGCATATCTAACAGATGTTATATCCGGCTCGAAGGACCAAGTTCCATATAAAAGTGATGGTGTTGAGGTAGTAACTCGTGTGTGGTGATGAATCCTAGGTGGTGATGGTGACGGTGCTGAGGGCATGCACGGGAAGGTATCCCTCGAGGACTTTCACTTCATTAAGGTGCTGGGCAAAGGATCCTTTGGCAAGGTTATGCTCGCTGAGAAAAAGGGCACGGATGAAGTGAGTCTTTTTGTTACATTCAAGATTATTATTTTAATTATAAATTCGATAAGAAATGCTATTAAAAAATCTTACATCTTACTAATATTATATTCGCGAATGTTTGGATGGGTTGATTGATGTTTGTTAGAAATTATCTCCAGAACGGCTGTCTGGAAGAACACATAAGCCATTAATCTTTTTTTTTTTTTATTCCGCACCGATGGAATCGCGGGCGACAGCTAGTTATATATAATTGTCTATGTAAGCTGACGTGTCTTAATTCTGACTGACTGTATCTTAAAAACAACTTTAACTCAGATAAATTCTTCTACATAGCAAATATATTTCCCCAGGTATATGCTGTGAAAGTCTTAAAGAAAGATGCGATAATCCAAGATGATGATGTGGAGTGTACACTGACTGAGCGGCGCGTGCTGGCGCTGGCAGCTCGTCATCCGTTCCTCACGGCGCTGCACTGCGCCTTCCAGACACGGGAGCGGTTGTTCTTCGTCATGGAGTACGTGGATGGAGGTGATCTAATGTTCCAGATACAACGGGCTAGGAAGTTTGATGAGCCGAGGGCTAGGTGAGTTTGACATTTTAAGAGATATTTGTGCCTTTTCATTTGTGACTTTTCATCTGCCTTTATTAATAAATATTTCATGGATTATGACAAGTTAGTTTTGTAGTTAGTTTTTAACTCCCATACTCCCTGATAGTTAATTAACGCTTTACAATTTATAAGTACTCTTGTCGCTCATAGCTTTTTCTGTCTGATTTCTCTGAATGTACATACTCTTTGGTATTGTTGGATAGTATTTTTTTAATTTGAAAATGATCTTCGTTTTTATCAGATTCTACGCGGCGGAGGTGACACTTGCGCTGCAGTTCCTGCACTCGCACGGCGTCATCTACCGCGACCTCAAACTGGACAATATCCTGCTTGATAGCGAGGGTCACTGCAAGCTCGCAGACTTCGGCATGTGCAAAGAAGGCATTATAGGTTGGTATATGGTTTTTTGTACGTGAAAAAGAGTTTTTTTTTTGTAATCGTAGGAAGCGATAGCTACATTATGTTCAGTCGACCTTTAAATAACATAAAGTGAATCATCTCCACTAACACCACGTGGGATCATGGTCGAGTGCTGGCTTATAAAACGTAAAAAAAAACAATAACCATAGTTAACTTTTATTTGTTCTCATTTCAGATGGTGCAACTACAACTACATTCTGTGGAACTCCAGATTACATAGCGCCTGAGGTAAACAAACACCACATTTTGTTTTTTTTATTCATACGACAAATAATACGTAGCGCTTGATAATGTTTGCAATTCTAATATTATTATAGAGGTATTTTGTAAAATTATCAAATAGTACTGTTGAAGTGTATAGCGTGTTCTTGTTTGGCATGAAGTAATAGAGGCCTTGCTCAGTTTCGCAACGGAGGAATGTTTTATTAAGTACAATGAAACAGTAAGAAAAAACAACGAATAAGTGAACAAAATTTGCCATGTATGTGTTTGTGTTGCCAAGGGATATCTGGGTATAGTTATGTAGATAAAAAATTATGATTTTCTTGTAGATCCTTCAAGAATTGGAGTACGGTCCATCAGTGGACTGGTGGGCGCTGGGCGTGCTGCTGTACGAGATGCTGGCTGGTCAGCCTCCATTTGAGGCGGACAACGAGGATGACCTCTTCGAGAGCATCCTGCATGATGACGTGTTGTACCCTGTCTGGTTGTCTAAAGATGCTGTCTCTATACTTAAAGGTTTGTTTTTTAAAGGTTTCCAATGTCGAAAAAATATCATAAAATTTGTTTGGACGTAGGGATGGATGGATGTTTGTTTTAAGGTATCAAAACGGAATCATGGATGTCGCTGTACTTTGGCATACATGCAGAACATAATCAAGAACACATAGGCTTTTTTATTTTCTTTTTTACTTTTGCGCGGACCGAGTCGCGGGATACAGGTAGATATGAAATAAACTACAATATCACGACTAGACAGAATACAGACTGGAAAAAAACCGAAGTTCGGATTACCCCTCCTTTTTTTCCGATCCTTTTCTTATTATAAAGTAGGTTTGATGTTGTATAGAAGGGAAAGAAATATCCATTCTAGTGACATATTGTGTTCTGTGCATTAAAGGTAGACAAAATCAGAACTACAATTATCTTGTTTATTTTTTTTTCTATTTGTATCCGTAGGTTTCATGACGAAGAGTCCCGCACGTCGACTGGGTGTGGCCGGTGGTGCTGCGGGTATCCGCGCGCACGCATTCTTCCGCGATATGGACTGGGATGCGCTTGCGCAGCGCCGCCTGCGCCCGCCCTTCAGACCTAAAGTCGTACGTACTATCCCTCCACCCCATATTTACCTTGACAACACCCTTGTTTCTATCTGAAAAGAAGGTATTATTTTTGGTTGGTATATTTGTATGTTGACTGATGTAAATTTGATTTAAGATTGAGTCAGGATTTTTATTTAATTAATCTGACTTAGTTTTAACTTCAATAAACTTCAAATTGAATAATTATCCTTTATGCAGTAAATCCTAAAAAAATGTCAGCGCCCCCTATCGGTCAGTACTTGCCGTTAGAAGAGCTATATTGACAGTAATAATGTGAATTTATTGTGTGTTACAGAAGAGCAAGCGCGAAGCGGCTAACTTCGACGCAGAGTTTACCAAAGAGGAGCCGGTGCTCACGCCAGTGCCAGCCGATGTGGTGCGCGCCATCAACCAGGTCAGTGCACCGAGACCTAGACCAAACTGGACCTATATTAGGTCCCGGTTCAGATCCACGGCAACAATTCGATAAAAATAAAAAAGGAATTAATTGACTATTGTATATTAATGTAATTTTGTCTACTTTACTTTGCAGGAGGAGTTCAGAGGATTTTCGTTCATCAACAAGGACTACAACCCGCAGCCCGCTTACGACAAGACGCCGGTCGCCTGAACGCGTCGGGCGCGGCGCGCCGGCCACGGTCACCGCACCTGTGACGTCACCGCTTGCCATCGCACCAGTGACGTCATCAGCGTTCGCATGTGTCACGCCGCCCTCACTAATCGCTCGAACTTTGGGAATGACGTCATCGGAAGTGATCGCCCTTGTGACGTCATCGTCGGCCCCGTCAGTGCCATACTTTGCGGTCCCGCTGTCGCTCCGTCGACTGAGGTTTATATTATATTATATTTTTATTTTAAGTGCAATGCCAACAACTGTCTAGTCATGACGAGATAACCGTACGAGCGGTCTTTTTTTTATTCGCGACGCCATGTCGATCGAAGTATTATTTTTTTGTCTGTTTATTTTTTAACATATAATGATCTTGTATCATTCTCTAGTGTTTAGATTAGGGTAGGCTCGAATGTCATTAGTGTCACTGCTTCGGATTAGGGCTAGACCGAAGTGTCATTACGATTAATAACATTAAAAAAATCCACCTATACCGTTTCGACAGCCATTTAGATGTAGGCAGAGCAGTCTGGTTATATCTTAGCTATTCATAATAGAAAGTCTCCATAACACGTTTGCTGAATAAAACGCGACCTACCTCAAGCGAAATTTAATTCGAATGCGCTCTGCTCGTGAACTTGCTCTTTGACATCTGTCAAACTGACGTCACTGACATCTGTCATGTTATCTTTTTAAATGTTCGAAATGGTAAAGGCATATGTTTACAGACATGGTCATACAAACCTTGTAGAATCCAGAGTTAAGTTATATAAAAAAATAACGTTACATAAATGCATGTTGAAAGATTCTGTGCCTTGTTTTTTATTGCTTTTTGTCGAAATAAGCGACTTGTAATTCTTTAAATATGACCATATATCAAGCTATGCCTTTTTCATTCAACTTTTATACTAAAAAACCCATAAAATAAGACCGATAATATTGTATAAAAACTTTGAATACATTTAATTGAATGAAAAAATTTTCTTCGTCTCAATTGAAAGATGTTAAAAAGTGACAGTTCACGAACACAGCGGCACTACCTCGTTACAGATTATAAATAATTTGGCCAAAAATAACTAACGAAATGACTATAACTTTGATTTCTTATGAGATTCTGTCCACGAGAAATACTAGCCAGCAAAATGTACCAGACTTGTGATACACGCTTTTATACATTTACAATATGAGAGTCAACACACAAATATTAAAAAAAATATATATGATATGTTGAAGGAATAAATAATGAATTTAGTATAAATAAACGCAAGAGTATATGTATGTTTGGGGGGCTAAAGAGTTCACTTTCACGCGGATTAAAATAAGAAAAACGAAAAAAAAATACTAACAAAAAAAAATCGAGATCAAGCTTCTTGATATTTTCCCTTGAGATACTTATAATATTTAAATTTGAAAAGGTTAGAGCAATTATTGTTGTAAATATAAAAAAGGATGTAACAGATCCATGATGGATGCTGGGTTGTTGGGTGACGTGTGCTGCCAGTTTAAAGTTTGCCGTTTATTTTTTTCATATGGCAATCTTGTGAATAAGCTGGCAACAACGTTTAATGGAACGGTGGGCGGAATAAGTAAACCCCATTCGTTAGTAGTGTTATTATAATTCGTGTGCGTGCCATCGCGTGTTTGGTAAAAAGGGGAGGGTTTATACCCCTATAAGGAGGGAGTAAGGGGATTTGAAAGTACTTTACGGTATGGTTTCAGGTTACTTCAATAGTTTTGTAGTATAGGAATAGGATATACGATATCGTAGCCGTGAAAGTCGTAGTTAAATATTATCGTGCCCCGTAAATATTAGTAGAATTCAAGACCAATATTGATTTTCGTCTTACGATTTTATGAAATAAAGATCTGTTAGATTATAAATAGAATCAGTTTGAAGAGTTTATCGCTTACAATCGGCCAGTTAGGGTATGTCTGATAGTGCAAATTTATAATCTTTAAAAGTGGATCTGTTTTTTTTTGTCTGTGGTTTTGTTAATCTCTTAATAACATCTCGCTAGTGTCAAAATTTAATATAGATATAATTGTTATATTATCCATGTTGAGTTTATATGAAATTTTACATGAAATTTTCAATACAGTGTACCATAGATTATATTTGTTTGAACGGTGTTGTAAATCGTATTCCTATTTAAATTCCGCTTTTTGTCGTTGATTTTATGATGATAAGGTGCTTTAATATATTATTGGAATGATGTGTTAAGTTGATAAGGGTTGCCAGTTACAAAAAACACGTACAAAGATATAACATCACCCTTTGTCTCTATAAAAAAAAAAATGTACGTGTTTTTGGCTATGGAAACTCACGTTAATAGTGTTTATATCACTAATTAGTTAGTTGGTTCCTAGTTTTTATCCCCGCTTCTAGTCTTGCGTTGTACGATAAAATAAGTATTTATTATTGCTAAGCATTTCGTGTCTTAATACTCACTAAGTTTTGTTCCACGCTTGCGTTCATTTGATGAATCTGTTTAATCTGTGTGTCGTTTTGACAGCTGTCAACTTTACCGCGCAACGGGAGTTCTAGGAAATTATTTTGACAGCTGTCAGATGATAATAAAATTACGTTAATAACATCACATTTAATAATTTTTGCAATTTAATTTTTATTTTGTTTTTTTATGTCGCTTTATTAGAGTACTCTGAGTACAAATAATGTTGTGAATAATTTTTAATTTGTTGTATAATCACAATCAAAATTGTTTGCTATTATATTGTTTTGGCATTTTTAATGTTTTTTTTTGCTTTTTAATGTTTTAAATTGTCAATATATTTATTTAGATATATTTTGTATATAATAGTAAACACGCACACAAAAGTATTTTCTGTCTCGCTCTGTCGATCACACGAATCTTTTTGTCCGTCTGTTTTAGTTTTTACTAGTTTAATAACCAAAGTTTTAGATAAACTATTTATGTTGTAAGAATAATTTTTATAGCGTTTTAAAATGAATTGCCCGATTTTTATGTGTTTCTAAGGTGTGTTTGGTTGTCCGCCTTTTGTTATGTGGGAGTTTTTGGAAATGGCGTGGTTTTTTTGGAGTTTAAAAACTAAAGTTGTCTAGATGTTGCTATGTTAAGGGATGGGACGGATGGTGGATCAAGCACAAAATGTAATGCTTTATGTAGTTGTTCGTGTATAATAATATTTAAATAAATATATAAAAAGTATAAATATGTCGTCTATGGTAGGGTCAACCTTTAATATCGGTCTTATTGGTCATATTTTGCAATTACTCCTTTTAGTTCACTCTAAATATTATTTTTTAATTATCCATTCGAGGTTTTTTTTTAATTTTGATGATTATAATTTTGTTTTTTAAACAATAAAAGTAACTATTTTTTTTTCGTTGACCTAAGTAGGAATTGACTTTAATATAACCTATATTACTTGTTTAATATAAGTAAGACAGTTCAAAATTGAGAAACGAAACTACTTTTACGGCAAAGTATTCATAATATGTCACTCAGAATAATCTGATTTATGTTTTATTAGTGATTTATGTGGGTCAAAATATAAAATCCAATATCTATTATTCACGAATTAATTTTTTTTTATTGTCTTTTTGTTTACCGCTCTCTAATCTATACGTATTTATTTACGTAACTTATTAACAAAATATATTTAAGTATTTGTTAAATCATAATTTAAACAGCCCTAATATATTTTATTTTGATGTTATGAAGCTTTGAAATGTGTACAATCGATAACATAATTGCTATAAAAATGTGCAATTTTTGAAAAAAATATTTTTAACATTTTTTTCTGTGATTGTACATGATGCTAATTGAAAATGGTAACTTTACTCCAATCAACTAAAATATTTGATTGTTACGTATTGCACAAACTTTGTAATAGTTTTTGTTGATTCGTTTGAAATAGTTTTTTTTTATAGTCTGTTATTTGTGCCAAAGCCACAAAAATATTACTTTTGACATTATTAAAAAAATATTAATGGTTTTGAATAGATTTTTTTGGATATCAGTCAACTTCCATTTTAATGACGATGAGTTTTGAAACATGTTTTTTTATAATTCGTATACTAATTTTAAACTGTTCATTTAATATTTGAAATACAGTGGATTCTGTTTATAATGACTACAAAGGAAAAAAAACTGCGGTAACCTAATACTGCCGAAAGCGTCACGATTGATGTCGGTCACTATAACCGGTAAGAGTTTATTAAAAAGCTGTAAGCGGTTGGACAATATAAGCGGTGTTGTTATAAACGGATTCTAATGTATTTTGCTTTATTTGTGATTATCATATACCAATTTTATTCAAACTTTCGTGAGACAATATAATAAACTGATATAAAAACGGCTAAACACTGACGTTTATTCATCCGGTGGCGGCTCCCGGCGGACAATTAAACGTGAGTGTTTAGCCGTTTTTATATCAGTTTATACCAATTTTATTTATCTTAAAATAATTGTTTTAAATCAGTTGTCTCTTCCAGTTTTTTAATTTACGCAATATTTTTAATTGTTAGTAATTTTTTGGATCTAACTTGTTTATCATCTTTTGTAGCTTTGTACCAACCTTCTACAAGAAGTATTTGAACTTTAATGGCGTACAGTCGCGTTAAAAACTTTGTTTGTTCATCCAAATATATTAATATTTTTTGTCACATAATAGCTTTTGTGTGTGACTGTAGACACTGCATTTAGTAGCAGCAATTACAAACATATTTAGTTCATAACTTTTTGTTTATGCAAGAGTTTATACATGTTAAATATTGACGCAGGTCGTCTAAACCTTGCCATACACGGACTGCTTCAAATGTTATAGCTGGTTTGGTTTTTCGAAACTGCAAACAGTGGTCCGTTTGGCCATCGTTGATCACTAGAAGTCTGTGTAAGGCTATCCTAAGTTTAACAATATTGTAATCATATGTAATAGACGATTTTATGACCAGTGTTGTTTGTTGAATTGGTTACAGTTAAAAACTTATTATAAAACATATAAAATGTATTGTAGGGTTGGAGTTCCAAATAGTTTTGTTCCTTTGAAACTAAATTCGTTTTAAAGCAAACACAAATAGAAAATATACTTATTAAGTTAAATTTAACTGAATTTTGGTTAAGTTATTGATTGGTGTTTAAAGGATGTGCAATTTTTTTTATGAAGTTAATAAATGCTTAATGTGTTCATGATTGAACATATAAAATAGATAACCAGTGTCTAAATTTGTCTTAAGCAATATCTGGCTTAAATGTGTTTGATACAATAAAACATTGTAATATTATTATTATATTTACTCACGTATTTACGTTGTTTATTTTAGTATAATATTGTTCGCTTATAAGTATTATATAAATGGGAACTTAAACGTCCTATGTTACAAACGAAATTACAATTTTTTTGTAATATTATTTAATATTGCGTCTCTAATGTTTGTCTATGTGAGCAAAATTAACTGTGCACGTTATTTTGTACTCATTTATTATTAAAAAAAAACATTTACATTTACACGATGTATATTTTACGCTTTCCAAGTGGTTTGAAGCCAAAGAATTAATGAATTTTTTGTACAAAGCGGCTTTAAGCCTATTTTTATGTTGTTTCTTAGTTAAATATTGTCTTGCCAGTGTTATGGCCGTCGTAATACAATGATTCTGATTTTGACAGCTGTCATTGTGACGTTTTAAAATAGTGACATAACCTGAAAAGTGCAAGAAGTTGGCGCGATACTGAATTGAATTATTAGGTTGCCAGCACTGAACTTTATACATGGATAGGCTATAAGCCGTGGTGTTTTGTGCCTATTTGAATTTCGCTATTTTGGCGCTGATTATAGAATTGGACTAATATTAGAGAATCAATTGTCAGAAACAGGAGCGTTAGTGGGAACAAAAGAAATGCTGTCGGTTCCAAGCCACAAACCTATCCATTTATAAAGATTAGTGGTTACCAGGGTATCCTTGGCAGTCAAAATAGGATTGTTATATTACGATGACAGTAATAACATTTATGCATTATGTTACATGCTGGTGGGTTATAATTTGTTTGATTGATGCTTACATGCGAGATATAATTTGTAACGAGTGTAATAGATAAAATGGATATAGTGAAGGGATCATGGGGGATATGTTAGAAATGTTCTATATTTACTTTGCGTGTAATTAGTTGGTCCTTCGAGTCGGACAAGAAAAGTTTATTAGAATACTTCGTATAGTAAATCATGCGAAAATAACCTACACCTAGTTATGATGATAACTTTTTCTTTTTAATAGGTAGAAAGTGTTGTACAAGTCCCATATTTCCTTGGTGTTTAGTTTTTACGTCGTGCAAAATATACCTCGCATTATATTAACAGTATGTTTGCATTGTGTTGATTAATTGTAGCTAACACAGAGAAAATGAGAGTTGGGGGTGGTCACGCCGGCCTGTCTACGGAGAATGAAAACTCTATGGTCTATGACAGTAATAGTTTTAAAAGTTCCTCCGGGGCAAAGGTCACGTTTTTAGCCACCTCGCGACATCTATATTTGTTGTTCGTTCACTGATCACTACTAGGTCACATTTAGTTGGGTAAATTAATACATATAATATAGTTTTATGATGAAATAAAATATGTATATGTAAACCTACATGTCTATTAAATGAAAATAGATTATAATTAGTTTGTTTTATTTTATACCTCTCTATGTAGCATTTTGCAAATCAACTAGAGGGCTAGCCAAATGTATTCGCTCAGAAGTGATTCTATAACGAATTTCAATAATGTATAGAACTGACGCGTGACAATCACGTGACATAGAAAGAAACTATCAGTGTAATTTTTGAAGTTAGTTATGGAATCGCTTCGGAGCGAATATACTCTGTCTAGCCCCGCGGTTTGCACAACAATTACAATATAAAATTTTATTAATTCAACGAGATTTCAATAAAAACAAAACAAAAATAATCCCAATTCAACAAAATGGTCAGAATGGCCATTTGCACGACTAATGCATCCTCCTTGTAAGGACCAAAATGTTCTACCTTCGGTCAGATAACGCCACCTCGCGACCCGGGTTAGCAAACTCCGATATAGCTTCATTAGAGTCAACGCTTAGTTAGCGTGAATTATTCTAGACTAGACTTATTTTAGTGTCCGTCGCGGCCGGTAATAAGATGCTAGATTATACGCTCCTTATTGCCTCATTTATTTTTATTTATTTCCGAACACCACACCACAGTGAAAATATATGCAAATTTCAATACACAAAAATATTAATAGAAAATCCGTTTTGGCGGGAACAGCGTCGTTTTTATTTTTGTTAATCCTGATGCTTACATTTATTTTTCTTTGTTCCTTGTCAAAGATTATAAAATCAATTACATAATTTTTAGCATGAAAAATGTAGAACAAAACGTTTCGTAATTTAAATAAAATAAACTATTGAAATCCGTTTATAGATTTAAAACCCTAGGGGATTTTAAACATTTGCGTATAAAAGCTTCCCACTTGTTCGCTTACGCGGATCAATTACAATAATCCACGAAAATAAAGTTATTGTTGTCCGCCATTTTGTCGAGGGAATGTTTTTTTAGAGCGTGGGTTTTTTATGGTGTCAGCTGCACAAGTGGAGGCGCCATTGTGTGCGACAATAATACGAGATTAATACCACAGATAAAATATACAGATGTTACATTTTTACCTAAAGAACTTCGGCTATACTTTTATTTTTAATGTCTTTTAAATCTCATTAATTTATACAACGGTTTTATTTTAAGTGTAATAAAATTCATTACGATTATTTTTTTTTATTCATAACAAAGTTTATATAATCGGTGAATTATAATATGTAAATAGGAAATAAAAATATCTAATAATAATTATAAGCGTAAAAAGAAATTTGTTATTTTATTAAAATCAATTTTAGTACTTTAAATACGTGTCAATAGCAGTAGTCCACAATTATTAAATACAAAATATAAAGTATTTTCAAAACACCCTGTATCAGTGTCCCATAACGTTAACACAAGGCCACATTTTCATAGTATAAGGGTTGTACTCCACTAAACATGTGCGATCAATTTACGCTATACTTTTGGAGATCGCGTGTATTTTTTATTCATTAGAAGCGATTATTCTATTTAGACGTGCGTCGCGGCGTGAAATCGGATCGGTTAACGCTTCATTGCTATGGAATAGGTTAAACTCGGTGCGGTTAAGGCTGGCTACAGACGAACGACTTCATCACTATTTCGACTTCAATATTGTCCCAAAATATAATTAAAGCATATCTAATAAAATGTAAATTAAATGTTTCCTTGATAAAAAACGTTTAAAGTTCTGTAAATTTTTTGCTATCGCCGACAACTTGTCAGAGCTGAGATGTCGATATAAGGGCATTGGATGTTAGCCAAAAAAATAAAAAAAGTTGTTACTTTGATCGCACGTGTGTAGTGCACAAGACAGATCGGCTACCGCCCTATCGATGTCAGTAAGAATTCAGTCGTGACTAATCGGCCAATTTGAGACACGACTTCTGTGTAGTTTTTTTTAATTTTGTTTTTATTGTAAGCGGAATGTGATCTATAAATTGTTTGCCTGACCTTTTCTATTGTGACGTGCTCGCGGTACATTGCTAGAAAATATTGCTTCATTATTTCGTTCTATATTATACAATGTTATCGAATTTAAAGATCATTTGGGTTAAAATATCATGAAAGTCTAGATTTTTCACCTCTTCCACTTCTTCCGGAGTCAAATATTCCTCGATAGTTCATATCGGTGTATCTTTTATGTGTTTACCAGCTGTCGTCTGCGGCACCAAACGTGCGAAATTAAAGAAAAACAAAAAAACTTAATTATTAGTACTATGATCTACACCTTTGCCAAATTTTAGCGAGACCCGTTAAGTGGTTTTGGAGATTTTTAAAAACATCCATCCGTCCAAACGTTCGTCTTAATATTATTAAGATAAATGGATAAAGTATGTTTCATAATCTTTCATAGTATTGTTTCCTTTGTGTATGAATTCGTAAATTAGATGTAAAGGATAATTTTGTAATAAGCAATAGAAGGATCGCGTGTTGCATGCAGCTATCCCGCGCTGAACGCATCCGGTTACAATACCATTCAAACTTTATGGAGGCTCGTCGATAGCCTACACAGATAAATACCCCACACCCTGGGAGTGTCTCTGCCCCGCATCTCTGCGTCCCTTCGATACCGAAATCTGTGTCCCGAGGGCCTAGCACGAATATTAGTCAATCTCTATCGTATTGTCATTGACAAAAGTTATTAAAATGTGCGCCCCCTATCGGACGGAAAGCACACCAAAAATCTCATAGTAATTTTGACATAATTGACGATGAAGATACGATGGCGATTATCACAAATATTCGTGATAGGTCCACTACACAGCGTCTTTTACGTCAGCATTTCTCGCTGTGATATGATAATGACGCCCGTATTTTGCTGTTTAAAATGTTTTAGTGTGAAGAAAATTCTTTGTTATTTATTAAAGAACTTTTTCTTATCAATTTATTTATAACTATGTCAATTATTATTCATTCTATTGTTCGATAGCATGGTATCAGCTGAGCGTTTCCTTGAGCACGTGTAAAATCGGAAAGTCTAATGGTCAACCCTAACGACGCTCGTGACCTGATCGTTGGGGTATTACTTACAGCATAGGGTTGTCAGCTGTATTATTTTTCCCAAATGTCTGTTTCTTTTACCTTAATTAAATTTTTAAGTGCACTTAGTACCTACTTAACTATTTACTTATGTGTGAATTAAAAAAAACGACACGGCACATTCCTTCTATTTTTTTTGTTTACAATATTAAAACGAAAGATCCTCCTCCTCACCTCTTTCTTATAAGATTAGCAAATATTTTACACCTTTTCTGATTCTCCTTAATATCTTTTACTTTATTCGTTATTATTTGTACAACCCTATTAGTGCCTGTTCGCTTGTTAGCCGTCCGTTTGTCACTTCCGTATACAGCGAGGCTGAATAGAGTCGAGTTAATTAGTCCGGTACCGCTGCAGGTCATGTCAGGCTCAGCCTAGTCCTAGCATGTAATTAAATGTCTAATTTTGCAGGAAAATCACGAAAGCTTGAGTTTCTTATACACGAGGATAGAATAAGATAATAATTGCTAATATACTAAGCTTATTTAGTTAAATATAATTAAGTAAAAATAAAATTTGATACTCCCGAAGTATTTAACTGACTGAAATTTAATTCCATAGCGTTGTTAAATAAGTTAAGTTTTTTTTTTAAATTCTGTGCGGACGGAATTGCGGGCAATGGCTCATACTGAAATAAAAATGTTTTTCTTATAAAACAGTTTTAAAAGAATTTCTTCCTTAAAATGTTCTCACGCAAGACTTATCTTTATCATTAACCAAAATTAAATTCATATTTTGTACTAAATCAACATTTACCTAGCGATATGTATGCAGTGTGCAACCTCAAAAGATGGTATCTGCCTACCTCGTTAGAGATGTGGCGTGATGCTGTGCTCTTAGCATGGAAATTATGATTTATTTCATTCTTGCTACATTAACATGTGTGACCAAAATACTCTTTAAAATTATATTATTATCTCTGTTTTTTCAAAGATAATGACAGGGATGGCGATATGTTTATACAGAGATTTTGGTCTCGTAAAGCAACGGTAAAACCATTATGTTGTTTTTAGGAAATTTAACTGTCGCCCGACGCGGTTCGCACGGAATTAAAAAAAAACTTAAGCCATGTATTTTTTCAGACTATGTTCTACATCTATGCCATTTCTGCGAGATCCATGCAGCCGTTAGAGAGATACCTTCTAACATACATCCAACTAAACATTCGCATTTATTATATTAGCAAGATAGAGTTTAAAAGTTTCTAAAACTCATGCTGTTACAGGGCTTTTCATAGCCATAGAGCGAAAACAAAAGACTGACTAAAAATGACGCACTAACCGTGGGTTTCTGATACCGACATCTCCGTTTAAAACATATTGTCATCTTTGAGTTGTCAACAGAGATTTTAGTATCAGAAACCCACTGATTGTCAACAATGTAAATTAAAATTACTTAATTTATATTTCAAAAATCATGATTGAGGAAAGACTCTCAATGAATTTAGTCACACATCTTTTGATCAAAAAAGTTAGGATAGTTGATAGCTTAAGATAAAAACGACGTAGATATTAAACAAATTATTAGATTAACTCAACTGTGCGTGGGTAGGTTATTTACGGAGCCTGCCTTGTAGTAATTGAATTCTTTGCAATTGATTTAGTATTTTGTTTGATTTACATATACGTCGATGATTGCCCGCGGGGAGCGACCTCTTACGTTAATTTATGATAACAGACACTATTTATTCAAAGTTGTATGGAAAGAATTTTGTCTATGTTGTGTTTTCATTGACGAAACATTTGTTAAATACAATATTGTCGTTTTTAAAGTTTACTCTAATAAAATTTAGATATGCTTTGTATTGTTAGGAAGAAAATCCGAAACTGTGCCGGTGTAATGGCGCAACACTAGCCTTAATAAAATGTCGACGTTTATGTCTCCTCACTAATAATTCTGACACTTGATTTTGTAATTAGCGCGCCATTCGCGCCATAGGATCCTAATTAATAATGTTTAAAAGTAAAAATCTTTGACGGTTGTTTTCCGAGACCAAAATCTCATTGTCACTCTTGACATACAGTCATCCTAGTCATTATCTTTGATAGAACAGAGATAGCAATATATTATAAACGGAGATGTTGGTCTCTAAAAACCACGTTCTTGACATTATTGACTGTTTAAAGCTTATTCTTTTAGCGTTTTTTTTTAATTAATTATAAAAGAAATCAGATTTTAAGCTAAAACTATTATAAAAAAAATTCAAAAGTTTGACAAGCACTGACTTTAAAGAAATTAATGAAAAAAAATCTATCGAAGATCGTTGTACGTAATTTAAGAACTAATTGTAAGGCTGCGTGCTCACTGTGAGGAGATATTCAAATGTAATGATAATAAGGCACGTTCACCATAATGCTCACTCTATACGATAAGGTTTTGTATATGGGTCATTACTTTCAACATTAAAATAAATAAATCAATACAATCTCTTAATGCATGATAATTAACTATGCGAGTGTCTGTGTTCAATGCTTCTATAATGTCTTCCCAATTTTCTTATCTTTTTTATTTAATACTAGTCCTGTTCGGAATTAAAAAAATACTTTAAAATAAAGACGACACAAAATAAGGAGGATGGAAACAGCGGTTGGATTTTGATAAACTTTGGAAAATAATAAAGTTAAAAGAGAAAATGAAAATATAAAATAGAATAAGTGATAAGTATGGGGAGTAATCAAAACAACGGTTGCTCAGTGCAGACTGTCTTTAATGACGTCAACTTTCGTACAGGTCGGACGCAGCCGACCGTTCCTATTTACGCATAGTGCAAGCGCATACATAACAATAAGAAAATAGGATTAATACGCACTGATTGTTTGAAGATATACAACTACATTTTAAATTAGGAAAAAGGAAGAAAAAAAAATTATATACATATTGTTCGAACTATAAAAATTATAAGTAAAATGTAAAAAGAGGTTCTGTATGTGTCGGCAACATGGCGTATGTGTTAAATCAGTGCCAAATTTCATCAGAGCCATCCATAAATACATCCATACATCTAAACATTCGCATTTTAAAAAAGTTAATTGATATCACAGGAGATGGACGAGCTGACAGCTACCTCGGACAAAGAATTAGTATAGCTATTCAAAGGGGGAAAGCTGCCAGTATCTCCGGAACCTTGAATAAAGGGACTCCTTTTAATAATATATTTTAGTTAATTATTCGTTTATAACATTCGCATTTATAAAACTAGTAACAAGTAAGATATAGTACAAGGATTTTATTGGTAGGTCCTCTGTAACAAACCCTTAAAACTTAGGTTTTATTTTTTTATATTTAGGTTTGTATTGTTCAATAATTTATATCAAAAATATAGATGTCACTGTCATATTCTAAGATAAAACTGAAATAATAAAATATTTTTGTTTCATTTTATTCATTTGAAACCCATAGTTATTTTACGTATACATTACTTTTAGTATGCTGCCCTACTGTTAGTTGATTTAGACCAGGAGTCGCAAACCTTTACGTATCATCATCAGCTCACTATAGGGGGGCTCCCCACTGAGGGGCTCGGAGCCTACCCTAAGTTTAGGGTGATTAGGCCATAGTCAACCACGCTGGCCAAGTGCGTGTTGGTAGACTTCACACATATCTTTAAATTTCTCAGATATGTGCAGGTTGTATCACGATGTCCTTCACCGCAAGATGGTCGGATAAATGTACATATGTAAAGCGAAAAACACATTGGTACATGGCGGGATTCGAACGCAGGACCTGCAGATTGCAACCTTTACGTATCAACATACCATTTTTTCTAAAGTAAATGTATCATGAAGTGCCATGGAATTATTTTGACATTGTGATTATTGGAAATAATCCGTAGTAATCATGATCGTTTCTCATATTATACCTACTTCTCAATTTTTTTATAGTGGAAAATGAGTTTTGTTGACGTGCCACGAATATTGTGACGGGTGCCATTCGTTGGTTATCCCTAAATTAGAAAATTTGTCCAAAGGTAATATGTTTAAAGTTGAAACATTTATCCACTTACCAAACCTAACTCTAATCATATCATCTTATTTAACCGTTACGGTGTGTCTTATCATAGTCTGATATCTGATAAGATTAAAAACATACTCGTTAGAATTTCTCAACTGTAAAATAGATACGTATAGATATTATCAGGAGCATTTCTAAAGACGCATTAGAAATATCAGGGATTTTATAGACGAAAATTCACAGTAAATGTGATAAAGAATGGAATGAGATATTTATTATATGTTCTACGAGTAAATAGAATTAAATAAATGAAGCTCTTTAGATTTTTAAACGTCAGTAATTTTTTAAATATAGCTTTTATAACATACCAGTTGGTTCCACGATTCCATGCGCGAGGAATTTAAATTCTTAATTAGTAAACTGTGTTCTTCCAGGCTATGTTCTACATCCATACATAAATCGAGATCCGTTGAGCAGTTCTGGGGATACCACAAAACATACATCCATCTAAACTATAATATTAGTAGTAGTACTAGTAGTAGTAGTAGAGTACTTAATAATCTTTTTAAAATGACTTCATAAGGAAGTTTGCATTCACGATTATTTCCTTACGATAATAATATAATGGTTCTTTAAACGGAGGATTCAGCTGCACCGAGATAGAGCCTTCTTGACAGATTGCAGATGCGCCCTCTACCGGCTGCGGCTAGCAATACAACGTTGACCAGAAAATTATTTTTCTATGGACATTTCCGATGAAAAGAGTAAAATCTTTTTATAACAGCTGTCAAAAATAGGTTATAAAAACTCAGAAAAGAAGTTAACTCTACATCCATACTCTTATTTCTTTCTTTCTTTTTTCTTGTTTTACCAGACATATATAACCGAATCACATGCATTTGACTAACTTTATAAATACGAATGTTTGCATGTATGTATGGATGTTAGATGGCATTTCAAGTAAGGCTGCATGGATCTAGATGACATTTGGCTTAGATGTAGAACATAGCCTGGAAGAACACAAAGGCTACCAATTTAGTTTTCTTAAATGCGCGCGTACGCTTCGCGGTTCTCAGACACAATAGACTTTTCATCTCAGCCAAAAACTTTTCATCCTTCTTAATGATAGATGGCTGACTTTTTTTTTTACGTTTTATAAGCTAGCGCTTGACCACGATCCCACCTGGTATTAGTGGAGATTTGGTCGAAAGATGGTACGCGCTAGCTTAGTAAGTGCCTATACATTCTACTCTACTCTTTTATCTTTATGATATTGAATATTCGTTGCTGAATTTCCGAGAAGCAATTAAACTTGTTATTCAATTGTTTCAACGATGTATTTCTTAAAAAGAAAACATGGTACCTCTGTAATATAACGATGGGAATTAATATAATTATCTCATTTTATCATAGAATTAACCTGATTTGAACGACCGTAGTTATCCATTGCCGCCCAGGTTTTAATGTTTATATGTCGTAAATTAAATAAAGATTTCGATTGCCGGCAAACATTTTAATTACTTCATTGGGATAGTGAACAGGGCTCTTTATCGTTAATGGTCCAGATACAACGGAATTCGTTAGTTAACTAACTATTACTCTGATTATGTAATGTTAT